>NW_014557455.1:600104-622269 GCF_001313825.1 Dinoponera quadriceps | reverse complement strand
CCCCCTTCCGCTGCAATGAGGAGGCGAAATCGAAAATCAATATTCGAAAGGTATAGAATGCTCGACGGGGCTGACAAATGGCCCTCGCGCGCGTCGAATGGCTAAAATACTGTTGTACCGCGGAGGAATAATTCGCGACTTGAAATTTTACATTCTGAGCTCCGCTCATTGTTGACCGGTCGGTTAGTTAGTTAGTTAGTTGCTTGGTTAGTTAGTTAATCAGCCGGTGCTATTTACATTTTCAACATCCCGCGTGCCCTTATCTTCCTCATCTCGGCACACACACAGACGTGCACATAGGACAGCGCATAGACGCTTTAAGCGAATTAATGTATAGCCGGTCGCGAGAAGGCAAATATTTGTCCAGTGAAAAATGCCGGTTTAGATAACGTTTCCTCAATCGCGCGTTAACGCCGTATTTCGCAATTCGAACTCGGCCAACTCGCCGTAAATGGCTCTCGCCGTGAACTCGCTCGAGCGATTCGCGAGGTTTTTCGCGAGGACACGTCGATGCTGTCCCCGGCTCAGCTCAAAGTGAGTCGTGTTCATTCTCACAATAGCTCCGGCTGCTCGTGTTAACGGCGGGATATTGCTATACTATGAAATATCACGGAATTCAAAGATGGCCGGACACGCGAACGGGCCGGGAGTAAAAGGAATTCAATTTCGAGAGGGGGCGGCCTTTTGTGCGATAGCTTATGTAGGTATTTATATATTGGCATTCATGCACGTCGATATTTCTATTCGGCTTTTGAACGGGGGGAGATTGCGACGTCATGCAAAATCCGCGCGCGGCTAAGCGATATGTAAGCGAGATACGGCCGCGTCGATTGATTTAATTGCACGATACAAAATCGGATCCGCGATGTTGATTTCCGTTCCGGCCGAGATAAATTGCGCCTGGAAATGATTCGGCGCAAAAACACCTCGCCGATAATCGCTCTTCCACGTCGAGACGTTGTCGCGTTGCGCGCGAGCAGCCGCGCGCTGAGAGATATGTGATATGTGGAACTATAATGACACGGTTGAGAGATTATAGTGAAGAAAAATAGGAATATAGGAACGCGCTCGCGCATGGAAACGGATGACGGCGACCTGGGGAGGCCGCGGTTGAACGAGTTCGCGTTTGCCGTGACCGTGGCCCATAAGAGCCCGTGGCCTTGATAAGGATCGTTTCAATTATCCATTCAATTACCGGAGGGCAATTCGTAATCGTCGCGAAAGCTCGGCGGGGATTTCCTCCGAGCGTTCCCTCAACGTCCGGGGAGATAAATAGTTGCGGTAATCAGGCGGTGGAAAAATTTACACGTGCCACCGGCCGGCGCTCGAGCCGGAGTTCCATTTACGTGAACGCCCTCCCCTCTTTATCACGTTCCGCGAAATAACGTTTCAGAGACGCACGAGAGAGACAGACAAGCCCGTCGACAAACGACGCTGAGACGAGAAAGCGAGAGAGAGAGAGAGAGAGAGAGGGGGGGAGGGAGGCCGATTCGATCGAGTCATTTCGTCGGAGGAACGTGGAGATCGCGTAAACGTCCGTGAACGAACAAATTAGCGTGAAGCGCGCGCGTACCGGGTTCATAATTACGCGTTCACCCGGTGAACGCGATTCCGGGCTGTTGCTGAAATGGACTTCCGGTGGAAAACCATCGAGTAAAAGCGACATACCATTCCGGTTTTTGGATTCTAAGGCACCGTTCAAGTTGTAAAATGGAAATTTATTATACGCATGGATGCGAGCCAGGGAGAATTCTCCGGCAAAATATACGACGGTCTTGTGAAAATTATCATTCATCCTTCCTCGCAAAGGTAGCATTATCACATAAATTACTCACGGGACATACCACGCGACTGTTCGTCAGATCCACTCCAGGAAAGATCGTTCATTAGTTTTCATCCGGGCCCAAGCACAATTTACTAACCATCGCGAATATACCTGCGGAGCTTCTCTCATTTACGAGGCCATTTCATCTCACTCCGTACGCGCGTCGTCTCGTCACCCTTCCTCCCGCCCCGTCTCGTCATGTCCTACTGTGACCGTCACTCGACAGCTTTGTGAAGGAACGAGGCGTTGCTTCGGCGACGGCTAACCGGGAGATCGCACTGCGACACGCGTGAATACGCAGGGTCCTGATCAGCGGAAGGTAGCCGGAGCCGATCGAAGCTTAGATTAACGATCGGACTCGCAAGCTCCAAAGCGAATCGCGCCGCCGCCGACTGAAGGTATTGTGTGCGCTGCGGTCTGTGAACCTTGCAAGTTTACCCTGCGCTGGGATGAGCGTGAATGCTCGCGCATATAACACACGACACCACGACGAGAACCCGATGAACCGTGGTGGACCACGGCTGGACCGATGCTCGCGAGACCGAACGAGAGAGAGAGAGAGAGAGACGATCTGCCAGAACTGGCTGGCTGGCGGAGGAAGAACTCAGGTCGGTAAGGGGGCGAGAGAGGGTGCAGGGAAAAGGGACGCCGCGTCGACGACGAGGCTGTGTGTTCTAACGTAATATGGGCTTGTTCCCGTTTGCGACGCGGTTCGCCCGCGCGTCGCAATTAGCCTTTGTCGCACGAATCCGCCGACCAACAATCCAGCCCGCCCTCTGCGCGCGACATCCGCCCTTTTCTTCTTCGAGTTTCCGTCATCGAAACGTTCGCTTTCGCGTGGAACAATTAGCGACGTCTTCAGTGGGAAATTCGTATCGCGAGAGTAGCTTCACGCACGGACTGTTTGTTTTTTTCATTTTTCCCTCGGCCGACGCGTCCACTCGGTGTGGAATTTATGGTTTCCCCTGCTCGACGTCTCCGTCGGTCGAAAGAGCGGTCAAAAGTGTCGTAACGACGTCGATGATTAATGGCGCGGGGGAGGACGAATCAAAGGTCACACTCGGTGTGCGCGGTGTGTCTCCGTTGACATATTAGACGCGCGACCGAGGGGACTAATATTGCGATAATTGATAATTGTCGGGTGACACCCTCACAGGGTGGATTATAGAGATCGGCGGCGTGATAACTGGCAGGTACTTATGGTCAATGAGTGTACGGCGCTTGCTTGAAAATTAGCCAACCGGCGGGATAGTCCCGCGGGGACGTTTCGATCGGGTTACGTATTCACGTTGTTGAATTATGCTGATTTCTGGGAGCGCCGGTTAAGGCAGCGCGGATAAATGCACGTTCGCAGCGCCGGGGATTAATCGGAGGACGCGTGCGCGCTCGCCCGGAATTTCGGAGGGCGAGAGAGAGAGATGTGAGCGACGTGACTACCGGTTGTTGTTTTCGTTTGCCGAGTCTGAGGTTCGCTGACATTCATAGTCAGATCTTATATATTTAAGACCGTCTTAAGTTTATCTTCGGATGCTAACCAATGAAATCAACCGTAGAGTATCTGAAGGTAAACTTGGGCGCGTATGGCTACACAGTGTTAAATAAAGAAGAGAAGAAAAGAAGGAAGCGAGAGAGAGAGAGAGAGAGAGAGAGAGAGAGAGAGAGAGAGAGAGAGAAATCGGAAAAAAAGCGTGAGTTCAAGTCCCGAGCATGATTTCACACTTTCTTGAACTCGATATAAATTACCAAACCGCCGTGAGCGCCAGAGAAAGAGAGAGAGAGAGAGGGACGAAGTAAAAAATACGGCTCACCGTGCTCCAACTTTCGCGGCATTTCGTATGCCGGATGGCGAGGGCGCGTGCTCTACGCGCGCTGCAGCAGTGCTACGACGTGGTAGCATCCAAACGGTCGAAGTTGTTCATATTCGCGCTGTGCCGATATTACCCGACTTCGGCCGTTGTTAGCCCCCCGACATTCGTTGGTCTTGCGTATCGCATTGTTCCGGAAGTTACCTCATAACGCGTTTTCGCGCGCGCGTTGCGCTCGCTCGCTCGCCCGTTTTACATCGCGAGAAGTCAAAGGGGGAGGATCGAGTAGCCCTGCGTAAAATGCAAGAATGCGCGGGATGCCCATTGGCCGTAGGAAAAAGGCCGGAATGCGCTATCGAATCTAGAACTATGCACGGCGGCGGGTCTTTGCATGGCGCGGCCTCTGATCGATTCCCCGCTACGGAACTGCAGTTTCGAGCAGGTGCACTGACCCACGAGTGCGAACGAGAGAGAGAGAGAGAGAGAGAGAGAGCCGCGTGCGAGCACGCGGTTGCCATTCCTTATGTACGAGCGGCGGTGTCTTTGTGGTGGGAAGTTCCCCCGGCCAGGCACAAAGTGCATTATCAATTATTACGAGCGGCCTGATGGTGTTATTGGTCGACGCTTGATAGCGGCCGCATACTGGCAGCGGCTATTACTATTGATCGCGACGCTTGTTCGGCCGAGACGACCCGCTTTAATTTTGCGCTTCGTCGTGATCAGCGATCGCGGCGCACAACCCTGTCGTTGTCGGTGACGACGCGACTTCCCGCGATAAACCAGCCGCAGCTTTCCGAGTCGCGAAGTAAAGCTCGCCAACGGGGTCGCGGGTGACGGCCTTCGTAAACTGAATCGTTGCGCTACACGCAAAAACAGCTTTTGTGTCGATAGATTCGGTCAACGGCGCCGTAATTGGAGTAAATCTTCTTAATTCAACGGCGGTCCTGTCAAAACTATTGTGTTGTACATTGCTTTAATAACTCGAGTATTAGCTTCAATATTAGTTTCAATATTAGTTTCACAATATCAGTTTCATAATATTATATTATATATTGAATATTAATATTACATATTTAATACAATATTGCTATTAATTATTGTGTTATAATAAAACAAAGTATGTTACATCAATAGCAACATTATATAATATCGCTATCGAATCAAAAAGATTTAACCCAATTACGGCTATTAACCGATTTTATTTGTATAACAATATTATCTGCCGATCATTTCCCCCAACATGACTCAACACACTGTCAAATATGAGTTAAGTCGCGACTGACATGTGTGTAAGGAATTCTCTGTCCTACAAGCCAACTACGAGTTAACTCGCATACACAGAAAAAAGTGGTGAATTCTTCAAGTAAATAATTATTTCAATTCTTCTTAGCAAATTTTTACTTGGATTAAGTAAATTTTATTTGGATCAAGTGAATGTTTTACATGGATAATTTATTTGAAAAACATTTTATTTGGTAAGTATCGCTTAATCCAAATATAAATTTGCTAAAAAGTATTGGAGTAATTATTTGAATAAAGCACTTTTCTTCAATAGATACTTTCTTGCGGGAATAAATTTTTACTGCGACATTTTCTAAATGATAGATATAATTAATAAGTACATGAAAATAACACGCTGACTTTAACATGACATCAGGAACAAAGTCTCTTAATATCACTGCAACAGTCAACACGTTAAATTACTTAAGAATGGAGAAAAGATTCAAAATTACGTAAAAACATTATTTAAATACTTAAAATCACTTTAGTCTCTGAGGTCGATCAAAATTTAGGGGAAAGATAAGTGACGGAAGAAATTGACGTTTTAAATCGGACGTATGTTCGTTAAATTTAAATAAAGTCGCACGACGAAGCCATTCTCCGATGCCTCTCGGACAACCGAAGAAGAGAAATATTAATCTACGTCCAAATGCACGTATGTGATTTGCCGAGTATACCGATAGCCCGGCTTTATTTCTCAGACGATCATTTGGTCGGTTAAGCCGACAAGTCTGACTTCCTTAAATATTCGATACCTCGAACTACCCAGCCGACCGACTATCTTCTCCCTCCCTCTCCCCCGTTTTATCAATTCACGTTGCCTCCGAGCCCCGAGCTACCCTTATCACTCCAAAATGGAAGAGACCGGCGAATATGCTAAAAAGCGGATTAAGTACGTAAGATGATTATTGTATGAATTCAAAGCAGGGGCCGTCAGCCGCGCGTCTCGCTTCACCTCGCCTCGTTGCTCCCCTTTCGGAAAGACGTTTCCAAGCCCTCACTATCGCAACCGACCCCTCTCCCCCGCCGCCGCTCTGCCGACGTGGTATTCGACCGCAGGTTGAACGAAAGTTGAATTCAAATTGTTATTTTAATATTTATCACCTGCCTCGCAAATCCCTCGGAAGCCCGTCTGTCCGCCCCGCTGGGCTCGGAATCCACCTGACGGCATAGTCCTCCCGGAAAAATGCTAAACGCCCGGCTTAGCGCCTCAATATTTCAGCGGGGTCTCAACCGCTGCATAAAACGCGAAGGCTCGTCGGTTGTTCATCACCCGCGAAGGACGGTTAACAGGAGGGGAAGAATCAGAGATTGGCCCGTGTAAACTGGACGTTTAACGTTTTCTGATTTTTCGTGGACGTAACATATAACAATTTCCAGATTTAGGGAGGATTTCCTAACCCTTATAATTCGTATCATTGCTAATAATATAGGCGGGCAAACGCTAAGTGAAAAGCGATTATGATAACATCCAAGATACTTCAATCCTCAAACATCTTAAAAATAAATATTGCAAGGAAACATGCAATAACACAAAACTATCACATGTTCCGGTAGAAAAGCGTTGCTGATTCGCGTCCAAGCGCATAAATTTCAATTTCGCACCTTAACGAGGCTTTAGAGCCTGAAAACAAAATGGTATATCAGTTTTAGTACTTCTCCTCTATTGAAATTTGCGACTGTGAAACGCCGTATCGAAACACTGCATCAAATCGTGAGGTCGGAAGTGTCGGATCGAAATTGTGGATACATATACCTAAGTAAAGCAAAGCTCATCGCGAGTGTGCGTCGGGTGGATCTCGATAGCATTGGTGATGTCGCTGATGATAATTAGCAAGATAATCGAGCGTGGACTCAATCGGTGCACTGCGAGCGGCGCATTAGCCCCCGCGAACACGTGCGATTTTCATCGGACATGCGCGCCGGCAAGATACAACTGAATAATTGGTCAAGGACAATTAAACCCGCCCTACCACCGTCCGTCCCCTCGCACCCCCCCATCCGCCCGGTAATTGCCATGGCGGCGATAAACATCGCTAAACATCGCCGCGGCGGTTTTACGCGCGTACCTTTTCATCTCGACGTTCCGCGCAATCGCGACATAAAGCGCGATAACGCGCGGACGCTGCGCGTATCGACGGCATTTCGTCACGTCGTAAATCGCACGTCGCGCATTCCGACGAGCGAGCGCAAAAACAAATATTTCCGATGATCGGCGCGCTTCCGGCAGAATTTAACGGCTCGCTAGTCGAATGTGTCCTCTCGTGGAATTAATACACGCTGTTATGACACGTACGTCAAAGTTTACAGACCGACGACGCACAATTAGTGAGGAACGCGTGGAATAATGAAATTTGAGGAAACTCGAATATACCTGCATAGAAATTTTGCCCCGGATTTCGCCATATACAGCATAGATTTCAATTTGGAACACCCAAAGCTGCTACAAAATAAGTTATTTCACTACAATATCAATTAGGAATTCTATTTTTTGTCCCAAATACGGGACTAAGCTTATTTCCCGCGATGCTGATTGTGCACTGCAAATTGCTTCGTACCGCATGCTACTGCCATCATTCGAGTCGAGTGATAATTTGACGAATAACAAATTAAGAAGTTAAACGGAGTTGTATTTTTAATCTTACTATGTTTAATAGCGCGCACATAGGATATGTGCGTGTGTGTGTTGATTTGATTAAAAAAGTATAAATATTCTTTGAAATTTTCTTGATTGGAGCATAGACATATTCGGTACATACAAACTGCAGAAACTTTTATATCAGATTACGCTGGAGACATTAATTGACTGACAGCTGGAGATATTAATTCGAAAATTGTTCATCGTTCTCGTTATGTATTGAGTAATGCCCCAATTAATTTTAGTACTTATTTAGCACTGTGTAAAAGCGTATTTGTAATTCTGTGGAAGCAAGAAGACGTAAAATTTGCAGAAAAGAATCACTATTCAGTCGATCAAGTTTCCAAATATAGCATATCCTTAAAATCGTGTATTGGAAATTACATTAAACGGTGACAATTTTTCTGCAAAATTTAACACATTTCACATGTCCCAAATGATCCATATAAATTTTTCCGTTAATTTAATATAAACCGGCCTAAGTCCCGCCGAATTGGATCCCGAGAAATTTTCTACGCGTGCAGTCGGTAGATTACACGCGGCCGGTCTCGAGATCCGGGGGAGAGAGAAAGCTGAGAGCGAGAGAAATCGCGTCCGCCTCGCATAATCGGTGCTTAATCAACGTTCAACCGCGGGCTCTCCGTTACCTCACCGAGCAACCAGGTAAGTCGTCGGCCCTTGGAAAAGGCGAGCCTCGCTCCTCCAGCTGATTGGACAATCTAACGAGACCGTTAAACGCGTCGAGGGGTTGATTTTAATTGAAGGTTATGCCGCCGGCAATAATCGGCAGTTAGCCGAACGCCAGACCACGATGAGGCTGGGGTTTGCTGATAACAGACTTAGGGGGGACGCAAGCGATGGGAGTCGAAGAGACGGAGGGGGGAGGAAGGGAGGGATACACCCCTCCGATCTCGCGCGACCGTATACCGTTACGGGTTATATCGGCGGAAGAGTGGATCATGGAGTATACGGCGGCGGTGCTGCGTGTATCGATGCCGGGCACCGGATAATCGATTGGTATCGCTTTCTTAATTAGCGGTCGGAGCATTTAGAGTGGCCATTCAATTACACAGTCGCGTAATCTACTTACGCTCCCCTCTCCTCTTTCTCCTCCGCTACCGCCGCCGTGCTGCTGCCGAGCGGCGTGTAAAGCCACCCCCCCTCCCGCTCGAGTAGCCCAGCGTTTCCTCTGGAGCGTCTATAGCGATCGCTGTTGATCGCTGCTACGTCTGCCACGATTGCGCTGCGAGTCGCGCGAGTTAACGTTAACGGCCGAGAGAGAGAGATGAAAAGACGGCGGTCGCGATGCGAATATTCATGCTTCCTCGATCCGCGCGAGTAAACGGGAGCTTCGTTGCGTTTCTCGAGACTGCGAGAGACTCTGCGGTTTCTCTTATTTACTTATGCGCTTGTGGATCCTCGATGACGGTTGCTAATATCGTGAATGCGCCGTTCACAACCGGAAACCCCCCGATTGAAACTGTCACCAAGTATACCTGATATTGCACAAGGTAACTAAGCGAGTTCAAGGCAATTCTTATTGTCGTAAATCTAATTAATAAATAATTAGATAATGATGACGATTAAATAAGATAGATCTTTGTTGAGTTATAATGACTAGGTACATATCAAAACTTTAGCGTATTATCTTAATGTATGATTTAATAAAATTTTACTGATCAGGTCCTTTTCGAGATCTTATTCACTTTGCCTACACTGAGAAAAATGCCCGATTATATCTGATCGGATAATCTAATTAAAAAATAAATAGACATATCCAATGAAAAACTTGAACCAGCCCCTTTTCGCTTTGGCGAGCTTTTTACTCGTTCAAGCTCCGAAGAGGTTTAGACTCCCAGAGCCGAACGACAGTCGAGTTCGCGTCATATTCACGCGCCGAGAAGAAACGTCTCGGATTAATTTCCACAAGTCATCCCTCCGCTCCGTTATCTTTCTCTGTCTGTCTGCCCCTCCCCCCTCTCTCTCTCTCTCTCTCACACTGTTTCTCCCTCTTGCACCTTGACAAAATCTCTTTTTGTTCTCGCGGACGGCACGAGCCACGTGTACATCCCAGACACGAGAGGTTCCGCTCACCCCTTTCCGCTTTGGCGAGCTTTTTACTCGTTCCCTAGCCCCCAACCCCCGCGAAATATGTCCCGGCTTATGAGAGGGTCGTCCACGGTTTCGTGTTTCTTTCGTGGAAGTAAATGTTTTTAATTTCGCCGGGGACGCGCTCTCCTATTGCAACGGAGCAGGCAGTGNGAGAGAGAGAGAGAGAGAGAGAGAGAGAGAGAGAGAGAGAGAGAGAGAGAGAGAGAGAGAGAGAGAGAAGGGAAAACGACGACAACGCGACGAGACGAGAACGACGACAACGACCACGGCGACGGCGACGACGACGACCCGGCTCGTCTGCTGTCTGGGTTGGGCCAGCCTGCCTCGTCGTTTAGCGTTTTTTACTGCCGCGAAACTCACCGACTCCAGAGACACGAGAGCGCAGGGGCGACGAGGGAGGCTGAGAAGCGGAAGATGAGTAGAAAAAGGCAGTAGAACGCAAGTCGGGCGAGAGAGAGAAAGAGAGAGAGCCGAAGAAACCGACGTCGCCGTTCGTCCGAAACGTACAGAGCGTATGACTTTTGGCGAAAACACCGCGTAATTCGCCATAACGTCGAGTATGGCTCAGTGCCAGTTACCCGCGACGAATACGAGATGCGTGCAGAGAGTGTCCTGGAAGTCGCCCGTTACAGATACTCCGGCGAAATTGAAGTCGCTTCTTCGGGCGACGCGACTGTACGGCTGGCAGGGGGCTTGTTATTCCTCGCTTATACAAGTAACCCGGCGATTGAATTTCGACCAAATCAGGCATCCTTTGCGATCACTGCCACTTCGATAAAATAGAATATACGTCAAGTTACGCAAGCTAATAGATAATTGAAATTTCAAACATACATCGCAAACTTCATTGCTTAATCTAACGCACTATTCGAGCTCTTTCTCTCCTCCATCGGTTGCCGTTCGGCTTGTTATCGAATCGCTCAATCCGCGTCTGGTCGATGACGCATCTCAAACTGCGTCGTACATCTCGCGTACGCCCGTAAATCGCGCCCTTTCATATTCTCGCGCGCGAATCGAGACAGGTGTATTGGGTGTCCTGGCTGAGTCAACCCCTCCCCCATTATACTTTCTCCTTCATCCCTCTTCCACCTTTCCAGCGGGCGAGCCTGGTGCGTCTGACCAGATGGAATTTTTCCACTTTATTTTCCCGCTCCTGTGCACGATATCAAATTCCATCGTTCCCGTCCTTACCAGCGCGCGATCTCGCTCTGAACTTCACGTGCACACACACTCATACTCGCTCTTCCTCGCGACTGTCCGTTAAGCCGAATTTACACGATCGAAAGAGAGGAGCAGCGTGAAGAGAATACTCTCGTGAAAATAATTGTTCGCACCAGGAGACACGGTATCGCTTTTTCCGCTCTCGTCCGCTTTGCGCATATAGTCTTTTAAAACATCACGAAAACACTCCGGCGGCTGCACGATAGACGGAAAAAAGGAATATTCCGACGTAATTAATTTTTTGCGCGCTATTAAAACGATAATGCTCGTGCATGGAAAAATAATACCGCCCAAATGAACGAGCCCTTGTTCCATTTACATGTGAGACCGGCCGGCGTACTGATTAATGTTACGCGCAATTGCGAATTTAAGTGAAAATGTCGTCGTACGGTGCTCATTTCGGGCTTTTCACGAAATCATGAGTTCGAAAAGTAGCCGGCACAGCGCACTTCCGCCGACGTGATACGCTTAAACAGAGACTCGTCCGTCAAATTTATCCGGCGCATTCGCCCCGACACGATCCGTCCCGGTATGCTTCTGTCCAGACAGGGAGAGAACCGTATAAATTTGGCTTTAGCGAGGATATGCAGTCCCCCCCTTCTCGGCGAAACGCCGCCTGAAACGCTCCCTTTCGCGAGCGGCAGACAAGACAAATAAGAAGAACGGCAGGCACGCGACGTGGCGGCTTCCGGAGTAACGCGATTATATCGAAGCCGGGCCTGGCCGCCACCGCCGCCCCCGGGAATCGATATTTATCGGGAAACAGGCATGAAGTGAGAATAAATTTGTCGGAAGTTGGGGGCTCGGCGAGTCGACGGTTTCGCCTCGGGAGATGGTGGATACGTGCGTCGATTAAAAAATAGCGGAATAACGACGAGATTGGAACCGGGCGTGACGTATGGACGGCGCGTGATCGATACAGTCGCGATATCATTATTTCGATCGACCATGTGAATTAACGTTCCTTCGGAGAACGTCGGTAACGCATTCTGCGGACGGCGTGTCAGACGAGGAGAAAAGAAGGTTCCGAAGACTCAAAGATATATCGAGAGAAAAATATCTGCAAGATAAGAAATATTAACTCGTGGGTACTAATAACATATTGCATATATATTCGCTTAAATTTAAATTCTTATTCGTTATTCGAATAAGAATAAACAATTGCTTTCACGAAAAGCTATGCCTTTTTAAACAAATGTATATTTCCCTACTTAAAAAAATTGTTTGTATTATTAGAGTATCCACCGAATAAATATATTTAATCTTTTAGATATTCGTTCTCTCAGCTGAAATTGAAAAGATGAAGGAAGCAAATCGGTGCGGAAATAAAAATGCGTGAACCGTGGCTTTGGATGCGCAATATTAATATTTATAAACACAAACTCTCATTTACGAATCGTATATTTTGATCCGCGTATTGGCTCGCATTGTCCCCTTTTTCCTTTCCTTTCGATCGAATATCTCCGAACCTTTGGATCTCCTCTTCTCTTTGTCTGATATAGTGGAATCACCTATCTCGCGTCTTCTCTACAGATTTCAGATCCGAGTCAAATCGCGCGAGCGTGAACATTTATCGCACTGTGTTTAGATTACACGCGTCTCTCGCGTTCTCATCTTATCGTCTAACGAGAGCATTTGATTTCATTGCGCGTTCACTCGAAAAGGTACCTGTCTGTGTACGAGAGAACGGGGGTCGGGGAGAACAGTATCGCAGTTCAAGCCCGGTTTGACAGGTGAGACTAGAAACCGATATACCCGTCCGGGACGAGCGACATGAAACGAAAATAAATTTGCCAGGATTTTTCCTTCCGTTCTCTCGAGTGTACACGAGTCATGTATACAGAGAGGGCTGGCGCCTTCTTCTGCTTCCTAATCAGCGATCGCTTTATCGGAGGCTCCCTCAGCTTGCATGATTACGTCGAATGCACGGAGATAATGCCGTTATTTCCTGAGCGTGAAAGATATCGGATCAGCACTTTAATAAAGTTATTATAGAGCTTGGCGATACACATACACACGCGCACACGTGAGCAGACGAGCGGGTAGCATCGACAGCGCAGCGGAAATATTAATCGAAAAGTATCGGGCGACGTCAAAATTGGAGAATCCACTTTTCTTCTCTCTAAATCGGATCAATCGCGATATAGTTGTTGCGACTGGGGATACCAATGATCAATCAAGAGATCATTGATCCCTCAGGTAAATTATTTCCTTCTTACGAGAAAGAGGACTAATTGATTATTAACGAAATGCGGATCGTACGAGCTATGTCTGCGACTTCCGTCTCTTTTATTTTTCTCATCTTATTTTGCGCATCTTTTGTCCTAAGTAACCGCAAGCGTTGCATCTTGCACGGGATCCCAAGCAGTTTTACTTCTCAGTTACTAGACAGAGGTTAATATAACTGTTCAGTAATTGTTGAAAAAATGCATGAAACTTCAGGGGGAGAACGTACGACAAGTGAATTTTATATCGAACTGCATTGCATCTCTATCGATTTCTCGGCTGGTTCTCTCTCGGCTCAATTCATTATCAAATGGAACACTATTATCATAGAGCGATGCAACAATAGAAAAATCATTCCGGACGATGTACTGTGCGCAGCGCCATGAAACGCAGGCGAATTCGGTAAACGAACCGCCAACAAGCTCAATTAACATCGAGAAACCCAAGTCAGCGTCATGAACATGTAATGCGAAATAAATACGCATCGGTACAATAGATAGAACAGAGGTAAACTCCATAATGTGTAATGCGATAGTGCAGGCACAGTAAAATATAACGAAACTCGATGTATCCCAGAGATTGCAACCCCCACGTTATTGCATTCGTTGTCGCGAGGCGTCGAGTTCGATGAAATAACCGCCGGCGGCTGATGAGTCGAGCATTTTTCTTACAGCTTCGGAAATCACGTAACAATGTCGCGCGATTTCCGTCGCACGAGAATCCTCTTCCCAGGCTTCTTCTCTCGATCGGACGGTGCGAAGAAGCGACCTGCGTCTCTCCTCCCCTTTCGTCGCGTTCGCGCACGTTCGGTCGGGCCACCCGTTAGCGCTAAACACGCCCGAGAAGTCCGCAGACACATCGCTCCACGCAGGAAGTTTCAGTTTGGAGAATCCTTCGCGATTATTAGTTGGACAAGTAGTTCGCAACGTCTCCCGGGAACGACGGTGGCCCTGGCGGGGTTAAAGCGAGGCTTGATTAGGCGCGGCAACTTGTTTCCGTCGTGGGTCCCCTCGCTTTGCGCGAACTTAAACCGCATTAAATTGCGCTTAAGTCAAGCACGTGCTGAAAATGCCGTCGTGAGGCGTAGGGAAAAGCGGCTGAGGCGGAAGCATGGAAAATGTCGGCGCGCACCGGAAACGTACCGGAGCGCGCGCGCGCGAGTATGTGCGACTGGAATAATGGCGTCTCGCGGGAATATCTCCCAACGAATTTCCATCTCCAGACACCCACCGCGGCTTTAACACGTAACAGCAGCCGTAGCCCGCGACAATTGGGAGCTGATTATAATTACGGGCTTGTAAGTAACTCCGATTCCCGGTAACTCACGGCTCACGGCAAATAAGAGTCCGAGGGTAGTTCGAGCGAACTACTTCCCGGCTTTCCCTCCTTCCTTTCTTTGTCTCTTCGCATGCAAATTTGTATGTCCGTTTACATCTCTTACAGAGATCGATATTTGGGTTTATATGGTGTGCAAGGAATTTGTATATGTGTGTACATACATGCATCGCTGTTTGTTTGTCTTTTTTCTCAAGAATAATAATTTGTATATAAATATGTAGTATACTGTCATATATCTTCTCTATTCATAGTATTCTGTTTCTAGGTGTGTACACACATATGCATACTTCGTTTTTTCTTTGTCTTCTTATCTTTCATTATTACTTTATACTATAATATTTTAGCAATAACGCTTAGAGGAATTGTCCTAGGATGATAATAAAATCATTTCTCTCTTTCTCTCTCTCTCTCTCTCTCTCTCTCTCTCTTTATCTCTATCTCTCCGAAACAAAAGCTTAACCAAACGTTCCGAAATCGCTCGTGCAATTTTTACACAATGTTTTGGGTACGGTGACAACAGCGACTACTGTAATTACACCGTGATAAAAAACCCCGAGGGAATCTAATATCGCAGGGTTTACATTTTTCACGCGCGAAACCTGCGAGAGATAACTTCTCTCTCTCCCTCTCGTAAAATCTGTATTTTTTTAGATGTTTTACGAGTTTCTTTTTAATTAGAGCGATTAGATCTCTCGCCGTGCGCGATTCACGATGAAAGATAGGGCACAATTTACAAAGAGGATAAACGATTAGGGTATTCCGAGCAGAGAAACGCCGCATTCGCGCGCTCTCCAGTCGGGATGTCAAATGAGACGAAACTCGGAGGAATTTAATAAGCGTATCAGAGACGCGCGAATGCGCGGAGATGCCAGAAGTGGGTGGCTGTAGGGCTGTAGCCCACGTGGTTTTCCGGAAATTAAGTGACTGTGTGTGTGTGTGTGTGTGTGCGGGTGGAAAGAGGCCGTGCTGTGCGAAGATGCGCGTATAATCTCGTTTCTCGCGGAAAGTTATCCGTCTGCGCCAAGCGCGTCTCATTCGCCTTCACGATGAAAACGCGCGAATGCGTTTTTAATTGATGATAATGATTATCGAAAAAATCGTCGTTGAAACGTTGCAAATCAGAGAAAATAATACGTATAGATACGTAAACGAACAAATCCCGTTTACCTTTCTCTCTTGCTTCTCGCCCTTTTCGCTAAAATAATATTACCGTCCGTTACTTACGGCGTAATGTAATATCCACTTATTGATGCTGCGAATTGTTACGCGCTATCATTCTGAACTGCAAATTTGAGCAACGAACAACGGTCCAATTTGGGGCGGACATATTGCACGGTGCTGCAGGCAGAGGTTTGCGGACGATTGGGGAGCAGAGCGGGCGGTAGCGATGTGTTTGACTGTATTAGCTGGGGGTGTGTTTGCCAGAAGCAAACGGACGAAACCGGTAATTATATTTGGCGTCGATTCCTTAAGTACACATCAGTGGCTCAGGGCGGGATGGGCGCTATAGATACTACGTCCATCAAAGGGGCGTTATGTATGTACCTTCTGAAGGGTGAAACAGACGTCGGAGATCGGCAAATACTGACGCGTACATGATTGGAAGTTAATGTCGAACGTGCGCCGAAAATTAAGGCTGTCCGATCGCCCGCTCGCTCGCTCGTCATCATTGTCGAGAATCGAGAACACCGACGTGCGATTGGCAGTTACAAACATCGTCGATCAACGAAAACCGATCGTTCTCGAGACGATAGCTTTCCATGATTTTCCGAGAGACGGAAGTATCAACCTTTGCTAAGCTGGCACTCCCGAAAGAAAAAATACTATGGTGATTATAGAAGAAGTAAATGTTCGCTATATTGGTATTATATCACATGACGTTGTGTTGTATATTATATATTGTATTAAAACAGAAATAAAAACACTGACGATGGAATTTTAGTCAAGCTTGCTTCATATTTGCCACCTCTTCATTTATATTCTCCGGATATTAAAACATAGAAAAATGAAAAACTGAGAAAAAGAAACTTGCACGTATTCAAATCTATCGCAAGAAATTCGTGCTACTTTTTCGATCATTATATGATACTAAAATGTGAAAATTGGGAAACGCGGAAAAAGAAATTCACGAGTATTCAAATTTCCCGCCGGAAATTCATACTACCTCTTCGATCATTATATTCTCTTGATATCAAAATGTGACACACAAACGTGAAATGCAGAAAAGGAAGCTCACAAGTATTCAAATTTCCCGCCGGAAATTCATGCTACCTCTTTGATCGTTATATACTCCCGACATCTTGGCTGGTATTCATAGCTGGATCTTAGATTTAAGATCGTCTTAAGTTCAACTTCAGATGTTTCATAGCCAATGAAACGAACCGTACAGTATCTGAAGATAAACTTAAAAAAGTCTCAAATATACGATGATACTATAAACCAGTTTTTTGCATCAGGAGAATACAATGAGATAGGAGGTAATCGAGAACTAATTCAAGTAGCACGGATCAATGACAAGCCGGTCGCGAGAGATCTTTTTTGAAACAAATAACACCAATCAATAATAAGTCAGACGGCTGACAAAATAAAAAATGTTTACAATACAATAGAATATGACGATATGATACGATATAATATAAATCAGGGGATATTTTTCCTCCTCGTCATTCGATCGTTCGAAAATATCGATGAAAAGAACATATCCCGATATTACGGCGAACTAAAAGGATCCTTGCTGTTCTTACTCGCGAAAGCGAATGGTGGACGTCGAGCAAACGTAACGATAAAGATCGACGCCTAGCGTGTGGGTTGTTACGGCGTCCCGGTTCATTGAAGATCGTACGTCGGTGCGGCTTTAAAACACTCTTTCGAGAGTGGCTCGCGAGTTTTACGAACAGCTATTTTGTAGGCACGTCTTGTACAGGGTGTAACTACCAGCATGATTATAGATAGCATTTAGTAACGAGTAGATGGGTAGAGGTTGGTAAGGTAGGTAGACGGAGGTGGGGCCAGTGAACAAGTACACGGTCCGTTGGACTAATCTAAGGATAAGTTAGGCTGGGTTAAACTACACGAGACCATGCTGCTATTAACTGAACCGGGTTAGAATCCTACCGTTCCGCCAAAAGTTTCCCGGAGTCTGCTGGATATTCCTCGCGTCCTTCTCGGCCTCGCCTGGCCCGAACTAATAGCTACCGGCGATCGTCGCTTTTATTATTGGCAGAGCGCATCGCTAACGAACGCTGTATACCATACTCCTGAGCGTGAGATAACGAATGAAGGGTAGCACACGGCGATAACATGTTTCTCCGATGCAACGACGGGAAAATTTCGCTCGACGGAGAATCGATAATCGACGTTCCACTTCACGAAACGTGATGTCGTTCCCCTTGCAATAATTGCCGTCTCTTTATCGAAGGGCAAGAATATCAGATCTTTGAGAATTCCGTCTTTGTAAGTCCGCTCGCGAAACTTTCACCCCGAGACGAGAGACGAACTTGTCATCTCGACGGCAGCTATATTCTCGCGCGGCGGTGCGGTAAGACCTGGGCAAGAAACGGGAGATTTTTGCGATTTAATTTCCCCAGATAGAAAGATAACTTTTCTCTATCTGCTCTCATTACCGGCGTTCACGGTAATCCCTCATAGCGTTTTAATTTAATCCCATTATAATTACGTTCGAGGTTAATTGCAATTAAGGGCCGAAGATCAATTAGGCGGTAAGGAGACGAAGGTGGAACGAGTAATCCCCCTCCTTTACAGCTCGCCTCTGCAACTCTGGAGGGTGGTGTGTGTGTGTGTGTGTGTGTGTGTGTGCTTTCAGGTGGCCTAAGTGGAATGTAGACATAAATATCTGGCTTACTCTACGAGAGATCCCAAATTAGAGTGGCGCGATATATATGTGGCTCGCTTCGCAAAAAAGGACGCGCGCGTGCTTAACGTTCGAAAGAAATACGATCTGTCAGAGTCGTCGTGTGAATTTAACGTTTAATTACGACCGTACGGTCTCTCCTAGCGTTTCTTTATGACGATAATAACACCTACGATCAAGAGAGACGATGCGTAAATAAAAATACACTTAACACGTTGACTGTCACGGGGCTTTACCGGTGACCGATGCTAACGTCACCGTGTCACCGTTAATTGACGCATAAAACGCCATCATTTGCGTGTAACAAATTAAATATGTAGCCAACAGAGAGCGGATAGAACCAGTTAACAGATACATATAATCGCGAATTGCATGTATCTGTCGTATCTTTGTCAAGCTCAAACTTTAGCCGGGCACTGAGATAGTCAATGGGAATCGATACGGCACGACGTGTGTTAATACAATAAATTTCACGTCACGCTGCGCGTGACAAGCGCGCAGGTGGAGACGGCGCGGCTGTAATTTCTGCTCGCGTCCAAACATATCGATCAAGAAATTCAGGCTCGCGGACGTCGAAGCCGCTCTTAAAGAGCCCGTAATGCCGGTATAAATCACGCTTTTCGGAGGGGGGAGGGGGGCCGCAATTCGTAACGTTGAAAACTTGGGCTCTTTGTCAATTTAATCCGAAGTTTCCGCGAAAACATATTTTTCAGATAATAACTCAGTCCCGACACCTTTACCGAACCTCCACCTGCACATTCATATCCCGGCCTCGTAAATCAAGGAGCGGTCTTACCGCAAGGGTTTCCATTAGTCCCGGGGAAAAAATCCGCGGATGACAAATACGATTGTTTCAGCGACTCACCTGCAACAGAGAGAAGGGGGGAAAAAAAAGGGTTAACAGATTTACCGTGATACACGTACGCGCGCTCGCTCGTACGTGGGTGCGTGTGTACAGCGCGCGCGCGATACAATTACCGCATGAAATTTAAAGTGTCTTTTATTGCGTCGTTACTAATTTAATCGCGCACACCCGGCTATTTATCCGCGAATTCGCGGCATAGCGATATTTTCTTGCGTCATTTATTTCCGGCGCTTACGGGCGAGTGTGTGCGGGCAACGCGCGCGCGCGCCTCGCGGAGGAATCCACAGCCACCGCGTCATTCCGCGCTGTTAATTACACGCTTATTCAGATATAATATAATATCTCCCCCGCATATTATATTATTATTGTTCTTTGTACTTTATAATCAGCAATATTATCCGCAATATCCCGCATTAATTATGTTCTTGTTTACGCGGTTACGGCTCTCAACCACGCACCGCTCCGCGATATGTAACAATCAACGGTCTGTCCCCCCTCCCCCCCCTTCCCGCCCGCTCTCTACTCGGATCTCCAACGTTAACGGCACGTTTCCTTATTTACCGCGCGTTTCCTCGAATTTATTTTACATAAGCCATTGTCTCGCGGCGCGCGAGCCCTCGGATAACAATTTAAGCACATAAAACTCGCAGCAGCCGTTCGGCCGTTTCGCAAGGTAAACAAGTGCTCGACGGAGTTTCCGTCCTTCCCCTTCTTTCCTCCTTTTCTACCTCCCCTCACCCTCCCCTAGGCGTTCTTCAATCTCTGTTTAAAACATTTTTAACGAGAAGCAAATAAAAGTAATATCGCCTCGTTTGCGTCGTGATTAAAACGTAATTTCCGACTGCGAAAGATACGCAAAAGTTACAATCCGGTTCGGAGACACGATGCAAAGAAAATTCGAGCTTATCGCCGCTAGCGTAACAATCGAAGTTCGCCGAGGAGTCTCTCTCGTAGTTCCTCACCAGCTGTTCCGATTTTCCGCGGGACACTCACGATTTTCGGCTCTTATCAGAGGCGTTTGATCTTGACATAATAAAACAAAAATAATTATTTCACTTACTTATGTTTACTTAATTTATTTATTTTCTATAAAATGTCCCGATTTCTTAAAGCCGATATCCTGGTATTTGGCTGATCAAGACTGCTATTCCTCACACTCTCACGCATCCAATTATTTAACGTTTCCTCCGATCTCCGCCGCTTCTCCGACGGCAATTCAACGTCGATCGATAGCGTCTTCCGTTGTTGTTGCGCGCGATTTTTCGCCGATTGCGAGATGCGTGCGACGATCCGCCGGGTGCACCCGGCATCGCGCGGTACCGCCTACTTCGCGTAAGAAGAAAGTAGGAGCTAGATGAGGGCGAACAAACGCGAGTACGTGGCGTCAGTAAATCCGCAGAATCGGCGCGAATCAATCATATGTAAAGCGGCGGCGGCAGCGATGGCTGCGCCGATAAATCTCGGCGGGCCAATAAAATCGTATCAATCAGTCGGAGCAGGCGCGCGGATGGTGCTTTTTCGACTGACATCTCCCCGAAGTTCGCTCTCCCGCAGATGCGCTCGTCCCCGCTCGTCCCGACGACGGGCAAGATGAAGCGGGCGAACGTCGAAAGATCTCTCGAAATCGGCCGGCGCCGCGGGGAAAAAAGGTCGACCGAAACTTCCTCCTACGGGTGTTCGAGGCGGCGAGGAAAATGCCGAAGGAAGACGGGCCGAGAGAGAGAGAGAGAGAGTTGCGCAGGGTGAAGTGCGAAAAGTTTCGTTGCCCAGCTTGCATTCCCCTCCTTCTCCTACACCCCGTCGACGGATCCCGCGTCTCCCTTATGTGAGATACGTGCCGACGCAGTTGCCGTATCGTTTCCAACGCGCTCAAGTATATCCGGAGGGGAAAGAGAGCACCGGGACGCGCGAATCTGAGAGGCGATCGCATCGATTTCTCTCTGCCGGCCGCGAGAGATTTCTCGACGCTTTGTCGAGCGTTGTACCGCAGTGACCTTTCGAAACGTCGCGATCGACCCGCGTAATGCATTCGAGCCCGATTTACAATCAATCTCGGAGTCCGGATAGGTTCTTCTTATTCGACGGTCATCAATCGCCCAAAAGATCCCACGTGTCGCGGTGCACACCCCGTATAAGGGATTTTCCCAGATGTAGTATAAATTCCGATTAGAATATATGGAGAAGAAGTTCGGTTGAATTTTGCAGACAGTGTACAAACCGGACGCGATTCACCGGGGAAAGCTCCGAAGTTCCGAATCTTACGTACCAAATCCTATTCTTATGAGCGTAAATACTGTTTACGCCGAGCAAAACGTGGATTTCCCAATTAGAATTTCTACAATTACTTTAGAAAATGTCATCGGAACCCAATTAAGTCCCGAGAAATTTTTGACGCGCCGACACCACCCTCTGGGACGTAATGAGGGTGAACGAAACCCCGTCCCACGACTCACCAAGCAGAGCGATAGACGCGATCGACGCGACGACAGCCGCAAACCGCAAAAAGGGAAGATGAAAGGGGGGTGGAGGGGGAGGGCCTAATACGTCGAGGAAGTTTTAATTCTAGCTCGGAAGGGCTCGTGAGTTCGACGGTCGCGCGCACCACCACCCTCGCGCGCCACCGCGAGACCATCTTTTCGGGGCGCCCCGCCGCCTACGACCAGGTAGGTCGCGGCAGTAACTTTTAATTCGCGTGCCCGGCGCCGACCAATCTGTGTCGCGCGCACCCCTATTACTCCTGATAAGACTCGCGGGGTAATTTATTTACCGAGACACGGGGGATGCCATCACGCGACCCTTTCTTACGGTCTCGCTCCTTCGCGCAAAAAGGAGCGAGACGAGCGCGAGAACGCGGTGCGTAAAACGGGAAGAGGTATGCGAGAGCTGTTCCCTCGTACTAATGGATGCCTCTTCAACCACAGCCTCCCTCTTGATATATATTTAGCGCCGCCCGCGCTTCCGGTGAAACAACCCTCCTCCCGCC
>NW_014557455.1:592258-600030 GCF_001313825.1 Dinoponera quadriceps | reverse complement strand
CCCTCTTGAAACCGCGCCCGACAAATACTCTAATTCGCAGGAAATCTCACGGTCCATTTGGCAGTTTAGCCGGCGAATCAGCGAGGCGTTTTACACGCGCGAGTAATGATATCCCGCCGGAGAGCTCAACCCTTTGCACTCGAAGTGGCCCGTAGCGGCCGCAGCACCGCTTCGAAATTTCTTACAATAAAATCCGTGAAACATCGCGGGAAAACCGCTCCCTTTCGGGCTTTAAATCTGAATCTAAACCAGCCGGTTCTGAATTTCGTTTTCTTTCATTCGCGTTCATTATCGTTTCCCGAATTCCACGAGAAATTTTGAACGGCACCGCTGAATTCTTCGAGATGCGAACGATTTCACAAAAGATACAAACGATGCCCCTTGCAATGGCGGCTTTGGCCGCTTTCAGATGTTTCGATAAATAAACGAAGTTATTTTGCAGTTCAACAGTTTAATATGTTTTGAAAAAACTGTATCTCCGAACTCGTGGAGGTACAGATTAAGGATAGTGCTATTCGACATATCCGGAATTTCGGCATAATTTGACGTTTGACGACGAAGTTCGAAGATTCGAAATATCAGCAGCTGTTAATGGAACTAATTTTAGGGAGTGCAGCAAAATGCTGTGCAATTATAGAGTATCGGTTTAATGCAGATAACATTGAAAGTCTTGTCAATTAAATCTAAATTTCTTTAGCGATCCTCTTCCTCGCCCGTGGTTACATCACGCCTCGCGATAGCGATTTCAAGAAAGAGCCCCTTGCTTTGATCGAATCAAGCGGAACGAATTGAAATTGGAAGAAAGCTTCGTTCGGCTGTTAAGGGAATCCAAATGACTCGTCACTGTCGAGCCATCCATTTCAACGTGCCTTTCTGCGGCCGCCGCGAGACCCGAGAAATTGTCTGACAATGAGCGAGAGAACGGTAGATGAAACCAGAAGGGCTTTCCGCTCTGTAGTTCCCTCCGCGAGGTGATCGATGATCCCACGCGCAGGACATCGCACCCTTCCTTTCCTTCCCTTCCTTCCTTCATACAATGAACTTCACACGCATTCCGTACCCGGCGTGTATTTTAATTACTTCCCGCGGGGAACCTTTATTTCGTCGTGGGAGATATAAACTTCGCAATTGCAAACCTATAACGAGCTCGGCGGAAGAGGACGAAAAGAAAAGACAAAGACAAGAGGGAAAAACGCACGCAGAATAAGAAAGTGTTAGATTCGAGTAAATATAATTACTCCAATACTTCTTAGCAAATTTTTACTCGGATTAAAAATTTGCTACGGAGTATCGGAGTAATCTTTCACTTGAATCTAACACTTCTTTCTGTACGGGCGAATTTGACGGTAACTAATGCACGTTAATGGCAGGCGCCCGTTAACATTTTCGCGAGAGAGTGGAGAGAGCCACTGTGAAGTAAAATTAGAAAAAAAAGTTCTCACGAGCAGCGAATAAAATAATTTTCCTCGTAAATCCGTTATTTCCCGGCAAGCAGACGCCGCGTAAAAAGAATATTAAAACGTGGCTATACGCGGAGCAACGTAAAAATCTTTTAAGGAAAAAAAGAGAGCAATTTACGTCTACAAGGGGGTTCTTAATAAATCTGCAAAAACAGAGAATGCCATCTCTCGAAACGCGAGTACGCGACCGGCGGACGGATCGCGGTGGAATGCGGAGGAAACGCGCAGCCGCTAGAGGAACAGCTGGAAGGGGGAGGAGGAGGAGGGGGAAGGTGTTACGAGACGACGAGGAAGAAAAATTGTATGAAGCATAATCGCTGCTTCAGCGTAAGCGAATGTACCTCGGGGCCCGCCGGAATCGTTTTCATCTTCAAACGCAGTTAGGATTTCATTACGCGATATTACGATTGCCCGCCGCTATCGTCACGTGCCATAAAATCGCGTCCGCTTGACATACTCTCTCTCTCTCTCTTCCTCCTTCCTTCCCCCTCTCCCTCATCATCTATACGAGCAGATATCCTGAATCGAGTTTATGGAAAACGAACGTTTACTTCGCGTAAGTGTGATTTGATCATTCTCCGAATGCTCGTGGCTGGAATCGCTGATTTGCCGACCTTAATACGTTTTATCAAAATTGTCAAGCGTCGTGATAAAATGTTCAATATTTCATCAACGCGCTCTCCCAAGTATAGACTATAATCAGTCAGACATAGCAAGAGTCAACTGATACAACCGATAAAAGTAAATTATTCATTTGTTTCTCTAAGTAATGTTCGAGATCCCATTCTATAAGAGATCAGCAGCGCGGTGAAAAATTTTCAAACACAAAAATCTTTCACACGTCTCATCTCGTCTCAAGGAGAATGAAAATAAATATTCACATACACGAGCTAAATTCTTATATAACGAACACGCCGGCACGTTTCGTCCAACGTGATGCAATTATTTTCCAAATATATCGAGACGCGTTTTTCGAATGTTCGCGGAAGATTATTCACGGATCGACGTTTATTCTCGCGAAATAATGCCGATGAATTAAAGATAGACGAAAAGTCGCGCGCGAGTGCGCAATTGTGTGTAAATATTCTCTTCGCTCCTCTCTCGGCCAACCGAAGGCAAAGAGGCCAGCTGCATTACCGCCTGCAGAAAACTGCATTGCGAGCAGCGGGTAGAGAACTGACATTTACTAGCGGCCCGACGTTAATCGAGTTCAACGCGCCCTCGTACAACGATAACCTGTTTTTCTGCGTCCCGCGCGTGTGCGTACGCCGCCGCACCGTCGCAAGAAATAATCCTCGACCGATAAACATAGCCGATCCATTTAACGTGTCGAGAACGATTGTGGGATATACGGTTTATTCAAAAGTACCAAACTCTCCGTGAAAATTCGATCGGTCCCCAATTAAAAAGTTACTATTCCGATTACAATATAATTCACGTCCGAAGTATCAAACCAACCGCGCGGATTTAATCGCAATGGTTTCATCATAACGCGCACCAGACAGCGAGCGATAATTTACGTCGCGTGTAATAAGATTATTTTGTGCAAAATTTATCAATCTTAGCGGGCGAAGCTATTGATTGTCCTAAACGTTATTGTGCGCAGGACGGAAACATCGCCCGCTAAAATACCGGTCTCACGAAAAGGATCGGAGAAAAAGAAAGAGAGAGAGGCGGAATTTTACCGCTTTGTCGATGAGATGTACCTTATCCCTCTCACGAATATCCGAACGCGAATTGAACGATCGTCCCCCTCCCTCTCTCTCTCTCTCTCTCTATATATATATGTATATATGTGTGTGTTGGAAATTCGCGGATCTTTATCGGCGATAAAGTCGGATATTCCCGCGCCCCGCGTTTTGTGTTATTTTCCAAGGCGAGGGCGAGGGCTCGCTCGATCGGGAGACGGGCCGTGCCATCGATCCCTGAGATTTTCGGCGAAGCAGTCCTTTACGATCGGTTAAATCGGGAATTTAACACACGACACGGAATATTCTAACGCGCGTTTTATTAGCGCCTTCGATCGCCACGTCTCGAACGCGAACCGTCGTGCTGCAAGTGCCCCATTATTGCCACCACGTGTGATCTTATCTCAATAATGTGATACATCCCTAATCATTCCGTTCATCGGGCACTATATTCAACTGACAAGGGACAAAGAGAGAGACAATGTCGTGCGATTGCTACTTGGATGTAATTAAATGCGTCGCATTTGCACGATATTCTCATAAAATGTTGCGTTGCAATTTCTGCAATTATATTACCGTTTTTATTACCCTTCTCTCATTACTGCTGCCATTAATACAGCTGTTATTGTTCTTGTGTGCTTTATGGACGCGCGTTTGTAAATAGGTTTCAACTAACCCTAATAAAGGAGACGAAGTTGACAGCATGTAAAATTACTGGTGCTGCGTTTCGCATCTCCCAATAAAGAAAGTGTCGGTGTCAGAGGCTGGATATTTATGTATTGCCTTGAACAATAAGTAATTCAGAAGAATGGCATATGGAGGGATGCCTCGGGGCTTCCAGTATACACACTATAAACGGACGGACAATAAGTAATTCTTATAATGACTGAGCAAACGAAGTAACAGGAGAATTTTTCTTAATACAAGCACATAAATTACATACTGTTTTCTCATTTTCAAGCGTGTAAGAAAATAGGAAATAGACAAGAACTTGATCGAATTTTATTTGGAGATATTTCTGAAACAAAACCGGCCGTTTTCATGAACAGCAAGCTTACTTATTAATCAACTGAACAGTTTTCTGCCCATTTATCGTTCTCTGTTACCGGTGGCAGCCAAATCTATTTCGAAGCGCAGCCTATAACGCTTCGTGCGAGCCAGTCTTCACGGCCATAAAAACGGGACGACAAAAATAATAAACGAAGGATGCAGATTGTCTTGTCGCTCGTATCGCCGTGAAGGCAGCCCGAAACGCGCTCTATTTTTATTCACATCGTGCGCTAATCCGGCAGCGCGCGCGTCTGCGTGCGAACGGGCCCGCTACGGGGTAGCGCGCGCCGTAAAGGGCGCGCTTGGCGATGCGCTTATTTACGGCGAGTAAAATAGTAAATTATCGAATCGGCCCGGGGTTGACGATCGGCCGAGCTCCTTTTCGCGCGGCGAACATTTATTAGGCGCGAAACGACGGTGCGCCTCGGAAATTAATGGCGCATCCGGCGGCCCGCCGCGGCCCCCACGGATATAAAATATTTCGGACGAGGTGGAGGCCCCCGTCGTTAACGCGCCGCTACCTAGAACTGGCCTATCTCGTTAGCGAGTCGATCGTTAAGATCTCGCCGGGAGGACGTCGCGCGCGATCTCCGCTCGGCTTTTACCCAATTAGGTAATCGATATCTGCCGCAGCAGTGCGCGTGAGCTTTCGATACCAATCTCCCGACTCGGCCGAGGTCGGGGGACCGATAACACCCGGCCTGCGAAAGCGGTCACCAATCTAGTTCCCGTGTCCTCACGCGTAAAAAGAAGAGGGAAAGGAAAGGAGAGAAAAGGGAAGCAAGGCGAAGCGCCTCGGCAGTATAGGACAAGGCAAATTTCTGACCAGGATCCAAATAACTGCTGGTGCGAGGTACTGAAAAGGAAATTATCGGCTTCAATACTATTCGTTTATCGGGTATAATCCAGTGCGCAACGTAACCTCGTTCTCATCATCGGAAATTCTTCCAAGAGAGTAGTCGCGTCGCGACGATACGGAGATTTCGCTTTTCTTCGCGCGCGTTCCAAGTTAAGAAAGTTGATTTACATAATTAATTAACCGACGCCGGCGTAAACACGTGGTTACGCAAAGGCAGGCGTTACGCAAGAGTCGAGAGTCGCGTTACGAAGTGAAGGAAACTTCGAAAAAAAAAAAATCATTTACCGCCGGCTTCGAATCCACGGGGACTTCCTTTCCTTCCCTTTTCGCGGTGAGAGGCACGAATATAGAGAAAGAGAGCAACAGACAGACAGAGAGAGAGAGAGAGAGAGAGACTAAAAAAAAAAAAGTACTCAAAGAGAAAAAGGTGGAAGGTTCGAGGGATGTCCCGGAGAGATTTATACAGGAACTTCCCCACCCTATTGAATCGGACGGAAGCCGCGTTAAATCGCGACGGAAGGAAACAAGCTGCGAATCGCCTTATCGTCTAATCGCAATTCGCTCGTCCGACGCAGCTTCCCCGACGCCGAGCGCACGAGCGATCCGCCGGATGTCCTCCCCCGCTTGTTCTCTCTCTCTCTCTCTCTCTCTCTCCTCACGATCCCGAGAGGACAAAGTATGCCCGTGCCGGTCATTCGAACCCTCTATAATCCCGGAATTGACGCGCGACCACAACGACGTCGCGGGCCGCTGTCCGGCAACCATCGCACAATACCGGTCGCCTTATTTATAGAGCAGTAAAAATTGAAATAAGTTTCCCGCCGGTTCGGGGGCGACGAGAGCCGTCCTAGCCTTATTTATTCACTTAATTCACGCGTCTCCCCTCTCTTCGCCTAACCCCTCCCCTCTCCTCTCTTCCCCCTCATCCTGCTCCTCTTCTCCGTTCTGTGTTCATCCTGCGTCCCGACTATCACTCGATTTTCGGCGAAGTTTCGCCGCCCTCGGGCACACCGACTCGATACACCGAGAGGTCCGCGGCGATGGTCCGCGAGACGCGGCAGTAAATTTTCACCCTTCCCCGGCCGTGCTGTAAATTCACCTTCGCCTTTCAATAGGGCCACGCCAACGGAAGGTGCGCTCTTGCACCGGGAATCACAAGCGTTCTTCTCTCTCTCTGTCCGTACGCCCGCGCGCTCTCGCTCCGTCGCGGATCCTTTTTCTCCCGCTGTGTCCTTCTCCCGCTACGTGCGACCGCTTTCCGTTCGTTTTATTAGTTTTCGCCGATGGCCGATGGCGATGGCGATCGCGGTCGCGATGGTGGCGATGATGACGATCGCTTCTGGTAGCGGAGCGACGCCGGTGATGGTGGTAGCGGTGGTGGTGGTGGTCGTTGTCGTCGAACTGGTGAAGGTGATACGAGAACGTCGCGGACACATGCCCGGTGACACGGTTGTTGGTAGTGGTGGAGAGAGACCGATGCTGTGGTAGTGGTGACGGTAGTAGTGATGGTGGCGGTGGTGATGGTGGTGGTGGTAGTGGTGGACGGATCTTCTCACGAAGGAAAAGAGAGAGAGAGAGAAAGAGAGAGAGCCACGTGGTGGTAGGTGGTAGGAGACGCGTCCCCGGGCAAGGCTGCTGCGAGATCCAGCGTGCGGTTTGGGCGTGGACAATATTTATGTTGAATTCTTTCGAGTATCTCCCACCAAGGTTCTCGTGTTCCTTTTGCCGATATGCGCGGACTCCTCCGACTCTGATTTCACTCTTTCGTCTTTCTCTCTCTCTCTCTCTCTCTCTTGCGCGCTCACTTCACCTTTTCGTCCGTGTATAGAACGCCTCTTTCTCGCGGCCGGTCAGTGATGGACGTTTTCACTTTTCGTTCCGGTTCAATTCGACTTGTTCCACTAGAAAGTAGACACAGAGCGCGGTGAGGCGAAGCTGCGCTATTTTTGAACGAGTTCTGATCACGTGCACTCTCAACGCACTCGCTTGCCGCGGTGTTTTCTTATATTACATAAAGAAAAAGCACCATACCAATGGGAAAACATACCATTTCGTTGATAGGCCTCAGAAGCCTTGTTGAAGGAAAGACAATGCGGAACAAACAAGAAAAATACTCGTATTTGATATGTAATATGATTACATGGGTCACAAAATCAATTCTACGCTTTAATGAATAATCAGCCAGTAACGAACTAGTAATGGACCAGAAAATTCAATCCAGCCTATAATAGCTGGCCTCCTAACTTTTGACACAGGCCGACTAAATATATTTCTAACTCTCATACTCATCCACACATTAGAATGCGTCGCGTCTCTCGTTATATTATTTCGCATAAAATCGAAACGACTCTCGATCAGATGTTCGCGAGCGGAGGATAATTCAACGAGAAGGTGGTGGAACGACGAGATCCACCACGATGGCGGTGGATGGGTTTCTCTACCATGGGTAGAAGAGGGAGTCGTGTCCGCGGGCACGGTCGGTCTGGGCGTGGACAATATTTATGTCGCGAATTCTTCGATCCCCGCGTTTCCTTCCCCAGAATTCCAGAAGGTGCTGTTGAATTCCGACCGGGTAACTTCGCGAAGCGCTCTCGGCAAGAGCGGCGTCAGCTGAGCTAAAACCGTCGAGCAGCCGGTCGACGGTTTAATTACAGCGCGGCTCTCCTCGAGACGCGGCACGCCGCTCGAATTATTGACGCTTCCCCCCCCCCCCCC
>NW_014557455.1:538292-592233 GCF_001313825.1 Dinoponera quadriceps | reverse complement strand
CATAATCCGGGGGAAAAGATCCGCCGATACTTTGCAAGAGTTAACGTCGCTCTCTCTCGTGCCTGTTTGTCAGACTTCCGAACCTTCATCGGCCCGGTGAATACATCGGCGTTATAATCATTAATAATGGATGAATCCCATGTAAAACAGGCGCGCGCGCGCGGCAATCGAATCTTTTTCCACGCGTACCGGATATATCGGCGGGCGCGATCGCGCCGTAAATTTTTCCGCTCCTATCTCGATAGGGCGGCGGGACGGGAATTACCCTTTTCTAGGAAACCTACGGGCGAACCTTTCCCGTGGTTCCGCGAGGGGGCTGCCGAGGGGAGGGTGCAAGGGAGAGAGGGGGGACGAGAGACCGAGCGATAAATTTGTAAAACCAATTTAAGGCTCGCCGTGTGTACAGGCGAACCGCGCCCCGTTCGTTGCGCGACGGCGTTCTGGCTCCCTTTATCTGTACTCCCGGGCGACATATCAACTTTTTATCTCGACCGAGACAATTCGACAACGGCCGGTGCGCGCGCTCTCGTCTCTCTTAAGGCCCATCCACATAGGTCGCAACGCGCGCGTTCCCGTACGCGAGATGACGTTTCCGTCGACAACCCAAGGGACATTTGCAAAAATTGGCCATACGCAACCGGTCGGACCAACTTCAACTTCCTACGTCGACCAAGAAAATAACAAAGCGGGGAAATAACAAAGTGAGCTGCGTTCGATATTCACTGTTAGTACTAAAAATCTACAGCGTACATGGGGGGAAAAGTTTGGTAGAATTAATCTGATAGAACTTTTCTCCCAATGTACGTAATATAAATGTACATTAGATACAGAAATAAGTTCCCACTTGTAGCATCAAAGGAGCACGCAATACAGGGAATTTGTAGACGGGCCTTTATAAGTCGGCCCGAATCGCGCGGGAGCGTGTCGCTCGCGTACTTGAGATTTCGAAGTCGCGAGGACACGGAAAAGCGTAGCCGCGGCGGCTCCCTCTCTCTGAGGCTTCCTCTTATCTCCGTCCGCGTCGTCTGGCGGACTCACGTATGCAGAGTCAATCTGTAATATTCCGATAATACGGCCGAAACATCGATGTCGTTCGATAAGCCGTTGTCGGTTGCCGTTGAGGCGCGACGCGTATCGCGATAGAGGACAATTTGTCGTTCGTATACGTGTAATTCGTATTTGCTCAGAGATTGCGAATACACGCAATAATGCGGGGCCGATATCTCCGCCGACACGCCGGGATGTCGGGGATAATTCAATACAATGGAACGGGAACAACCAAAGTCGTGTCTCCTCCCTTGGAGGCGACGCGCAGGAAGGGAGGGGAACCGTCGAGATATGCCGCGATATGGAAGATTTATACTTTCACCTCGAAGCGACAGAACGATATTGGTTATTCGAAAGTGTCGATATCGTAGGTGCTGCGTAATTTATTGCCATGGACGAGATAGTTTATTGTTAATACGTGTTACTCGCGGGCTGATTGGGAGAGGCCGCCACGTTTACCGCCAAGACACACCGCGCTAATAACGACTCCATCAATCGGAAAATGGAGATAGAGGGAAATAATATGTGATGAGAACGAATATAGAATATAGAATCTTCGTGTTTTCAAGATGACACGTCACTCGATATTAATGTCTTTAACGAGATGGAAATTATATCGGTTCTCGACAGAAATATTGATCTGGTTGACTGGAATAATTCACGTGACTCACCGATCCACTGATTGGACGATAGATAATTAAATATTTCCAAGGAAGGCGCTAATAAAATGGTAAAATTATACTGCTACGAATGCATCACGGTTTCTCGTCGTCGGACAATTTGCATGTATCGTCGTAAGTCGCAATAGATAGATTTCCGCTCGCAATTTTCCCGATCTGTCCGTAAATAGAGATATATTTTTCCCAGAAAAATTGAACGAGCGTTGATACAAAGCATTTTTTAAGTGGGAAAATTTCACCATACATACATGTCCTCCAAATAAAATTATAGTTTTGGTCGAATATTCGAAAAATGTTGGTCCACTTGGCAAGTGAAACGTTTATCCTACAGGGAGAGAACTTCCGAATATACATATCGAGCTGATAGAATTCCGCGTAAACAGCTTCACGGCGAGAAAGTCGCGACGTTCGCGACCGCGGGAGTTCGACGCATCGCACGTTCGAAGTACGTTCGATATTATTTAAGACCCTCGACGGCCGCTGGCCGTAGACGAACGAATCAGCGACGCGTGACTTCCCTTTTAGTGCCGTATGAAATATTTCGCCGCAGGCCGCAAACGGAAAGCAATTACGGAACATTAAAAGCGGCGGCGGCAGGCCGGACGGCGCAGTCGCGGCTGTACGAGCCGCAAGAAGATGAGAGACCGTGCGCAGCACGGGAGGCCGTAAGGCCCCTTAAAAAATGTCCCGAACTTCACCCCCCTCCTTCCTCCACGTCGTCTCCCGCCGTCACGCCGGCCACTCCTCGCGAAATTAGCCACCTATCGTCGCCGGCAGCCCGATCATCGTCTTGTCAAAATACAAATAACCGCGCACCTATCCGCAATTTGCATGAGCAAGCAGCCGATCGTTCCCTGAGAGCCGGTCCCCTTTTTTTATTTCTTTTTCCCCCCGCAGAATTACACAGTTTTATCCCCTGGGAATTGCATCTCTCTGTGTATCCTTATAATTATTCCTATCACGCTCGCGTCTAAGTTTCCACTTTATTTTGTCCACAATGTTACTTATATTGCGCTCTGGTGTCGAGAAAAAATTCCGATTACGATTACAACTCAAGCACTCTTTACCGTCCGTTCGGCTATAACTCGATCATCCTTTCTGTCTCTATTTTTTCCCTCTTCTGAATATTAAAAATTATTAACTTCTCCCCTCCCACTATCGCTACGACGAACATGTGTGCATCGAAGACGAGACAACGTTCCTTCGCAAGTATATTAAATGAAGATCACAGTGTCTGTGCGAAAAGGGCCTTCAGCAGAAAGAAAGAACGCGCGCGCGAGAGAGAGAGAGAGAGAGAGAGAGAGCGTGTCTCCTCTGACGCGTATTAAGGGAAACGCATTTGTTTACGCCCCGGTTTAATAACAACCGTCGTACAACGGTAGTACCCTTAAATAACTCGACTCGGTTAATCGTACGACGGGAGCGAGCGTTTAATAAACAATTAAATGCTCGCCTTTTCGAGTTACAAATAATTAGCCTGCACTCGAGCGCGTATCCGTGCCGGGATCTCTGGCCCCGCCGATCGAGTTACACGCGCAAACAGAAGTGAGAGAAAGAGAGAATGAGAGAGAAAGAGAGAAAGAGAACCCACGGCCTCGTAAAATATGCGCCGATGTAACATACGTACGTCGCGCTGGCGCGCATGCATTACGTTGCCGAAGCGCGTCTTAACTAATCGGAGTTATGGTAGCAGCCAGTCGGCCGGGCGGGCCGGCTGCTTCATTTCAATGCATACAACGCAGTGATTTGCGAGGGCGCGCCGTGTAATCGGCAGGATTTTCTGTCTCGCCCCGCAGCTCTTCCATCTCTCTCTCTCTCTCTCTCTCTCCCTCGTTCCTCCCTGCTCCCTTTTTCGTCGTCACGCGGCTGTCCTTATTATTATTTCTCCCGTGACTTCCCGAGACGATCTCTGCAAGTCGCGAATGCAAATGCCGAGGACGCAGTGATCTAAGATAGATATTTCTTGGCCAAAATTTTCATTTTTTATAATGTTTCATCTCGAATTGATACAAATGAAGTTTTTGTAATATCCTGTAGTCGAGTAAACATAAATTGTTATCTGAAGAGGAGAGTTAAAAAAAAAACTAAATTTAATCGTAATTTAGATACTGGTCCACTTTGTGGACACCGGCATTATAAAATTAACGGCGCGTTAATTGCACTCACGGGACTTATCTATCCGACTAGACGCGCGCGCGTCCACCGTTAAGTCCTACGTGAGCGCAGTTAATTCGAGATTAGATAATGCGTTCCGCTCGTATCTGTATATAAGCGCCTGCCTTCGTAAATCGCTCGCGTCAGGCATTTTAACGTTCTCGCGCTAACGAAGTCGATAATTAGCGGCGGTTTTCCTGGGCGGGAAAGTCCGCGTCGATTATTAGCGGTCGGAAAAACCACCCTCTCCCTCCCGTGCAACCGAGCGCAATAAAAGACGGGCGGCCGGCGAAACCATCTACGGGCAAGGAGAAGGCGGCACACGCGGGCCAATAAGGCACACCGCGGTTCTAAAGATTCCACACCGATTATTACTCGGCGCGTTTTATGGGCCGCTGTATATAGCCAGTTACGGAGCTCGTCTGAAACCACGTGCACGCGCGCGCGAGGGTGCCCCGATGTGCAAATCCACTCCTGTGATAAAGTGCACCATCGCTCCTGGCGCCTGCAGCGAGCAGGAACGGATGGCGCGCTTTTGGGCCTGAAAGCGATTTTTGGGACCTCGGTCAACCATCGACAAGGAATCGCTCGGGATCGCGCAAGGGACCAGCGGGAACGCAGAGTGTATATTTTCTCGGTAATAGGCAATTATATACAGTGCATCCAGAAAGCTTTGACGGAGCGACCGTGTGCAGATAGAATGGGTTAAAATTGAATAGCAAAGTAGGAACTCTATTTGATATTGTATTTGAGTTAATATTTAATCTAGGTTAATGCTTAATATGAAAATTAAATTAATATCAAGTCTAATTTAATGTAATTTAGTTTAGTTAAATTTAGTAAAACTATTTTGTGGGAGCGAACTTATTTATTTTATTTTATCATTGTCGATATTATCAATATACGATTCGTTATTCAAATTTCCAACGAGGAAAGTTCGCGTGCGATCATTTGGCAAAGATCGCGGGCAAAACAGCTTCTTGTCGGTCGGAAGCTTAAGTTTCATTAGTTTCCTTCTGGATCCGCCCCTGCAGAGAGAGAGAGAGAGAGAGAGAGAGAGAGAGAGAGAGAGGACGAGTAGCGGCCGAAGGAGCCGAGGAAGAACGGCTCGGACAAGAAGCGAGCGAAAAAGAAAAGCGGTGGGCGAGTTTGTCCCGAAATGACGAGCGCGAGAAGTTAAGGTACTCCACGTGACTTCGGGGTTTCTTATGGCGCGCCCTTTCATCGACGTCATCCATCAGATTGATCTATCGCCAAAGTTGCGCGAATACTTAAACAGTGTGCCTCGCAGAAGTGTCGCATAGCCGTCAGACTGAGATTCTCCGTGGAAGTTTCAACGTTATACCGACTTAATTGTAGTCGCCATCGAGTCAAAATAAAATTTCTATATTTACGACGAACGATATATTATTAAACTGACAGGGTCGAATTAAAAATCTCAATTCGCAATAAGATTCTTTTACTGTTGTCACCATCAACGTGATAAGACCATTATTGACCATTTTTCCGATTAAATGTAATTTATATTTCAGTAGACGTCGTAACTATTACGTATTTCGCGAACGACACATAAATTTCGTAAATATCCAATTCTTCGTTATCGTTGAAACTTCGCTTTTCAAAAAAAAACTACCTCGAAGAATCGCAGATCGTCCGCGAGATTAACGCGCTTCTCCGCGGACCGTAGCTCGTGTGAGAACGACCTCCGATGTATACCGCGGTGTATCTGGTCGCGCCCTGTGTGGCATCTCGCGAGCGCCTTCCGTAATTGATTCTTATACGTTTCACAGATTTACGGTAATCACCACGGCGTGACGGTGGTGCCGGCGCGGAACTTGTCCCTACGAGGCGTAATTATTACGTTTCTCATTACGCTAAATCACCGCGACGCGCGCGCGCTTCTAATTACCTACCGCGACGATCGCGGGATCTCAAAGGCGGCGAGGAGGAGCGTCCGTTCAGAGGGGGGGGGGGGNGGGGGGGGGGGAGGGGGGAGTAACCACCGCGCGCGCGCGCCGTGCGTGCGGCGTGTGGGCGAAATTTACACGCGTGTACATCGCCGCGATCTTCGCGTACAATGTTCGCGATAAAACGCGCGCGAGGAAAAAAAAAAAAGGGAGATAGAGAGAGAGAGAGAGAGAGAGAGAGAAATAGATAGACTCGAGCGCGTTTGCTTGCACGAGCCGATGTGCCGACTTTTCTTCCGGCGGACACCCGATCAGAGCCGCATGACTCATTGGCGACGCGAGAGTAGTCGCAGCCGGGGCTGTCGAAACGACGGGACTCGATTGTGAAAGGATGCGCGACTGCATTGTGCGCGGCATCGCGACAATGTACGCGCTAATGGCGCGAACGGAGGAAGGAAGACGTTTGTCTCAACGAGGGAGCCACGTGGGAGGACGGGAATGTGGCTGCCGCAACGCTGATAGCAACGCTATAACGTACATGCGGGAAGACAATTATTTCCGCGGCCCGCGCCACACTCTCACGCGCTTTTTCCTAATGTCGTCACGCTTTGCTCATTTTTCGCCGCCGGGAGACAGCGTGAGCCCCGATTAACCGGACCCACTCTCTCTCTCTCTCTCTCTCTCTCTCTCTAAAGCGCGACCAGAGATCACAGAGAAAATGCTTTCTTCGGAATTACTATATACGTGTTCGTTTTTTACTTGGATTTAACATCAACAACATAAACAGCACAATTTAATGCGAAATATTAAGGGTTCTCCGATATTTTTCTAATACAAAACATTATTTCCTTCAAACGATTTGTTATTTGAAAGACAACCGGGTGCGAAAAGTGCGAGCAATCGCGCAAATATTCACGCAATTTACGCGAGATTGATACGCACGAGAAATACGAGAAGAGGTAACGCGATCGTGCGAGTGTTTACGCAACACAACATTGTGAGGATCGCGTTGACGTTATCGGCGCTTATCGAGTCCGTCACCGGCCTAGGGGATCCCTTTAAGAGAGCCGTAAAATCCTCCGGACGATCCCGCCGACCGATCAACCCGCGAGAAATACGGCGGGCCGCCGAAGAATCGTTCGCGCGGCGGCGTTCTCGTTGCGAGTACGAAATACTGACTCCGTCGCGGTGGGCACCACCCGCAACGCGCGGATAAGAACAAATTATTACGACGTCCGCGTTAGCGCCAAGTGTCACGGCTTAATTAAAATCTCGTCGGCCCGTGAAGAGGATAATCCCGCTTGGGCAAGCCGCTCGCGTACACCGCGCTCGTGAAATATATCCGCAGATTACGGGCCCGTCCGTGCGACCGCGCGATCGAGTCGTCGTCGAAAGGGATTTAAATCGGCGACGGCGGCGGCGCGCATTCGAAAGGCATGCGAGATACGGATAATACGAGCGCAGGGCCGTTAAATTGCCCCCGCGACGAGCCGCTCGCAGATAAGCGACCGGCACGAAATAATTAGGGGAGACGAGCCTTAACTCGATCGGGGCTGACGCGAACGGCGATATCAACGCGGCGGCGCTACGGACGCAGATTCATATCGCTATAACGTGAGCACCTTCGATCGTCGATCAGAGCCGGCTTCAAACTGCGCGCGCGCGTGTGTGTGTGTGTGTGTGTGTGTCTCGGACACCGTAGTCCGAAAAACCGACTGAGCCACGTCGACTCCCCGACGCGTCCTTCAATTTTGATCGCGCTATGCAAGCGGCGCATAGAAAATTGCTTGGGATCCGGTCAGGTTTCCCAAAATGATCACGGATTCCGGTTGGGAAATCTACGTACACGGTGAGAAAGTTGATGTTAAAGTTCACACACATTTCACATATACCAAACGGTACCAAATTTTTGTTCTACACCCCCGACAGAATTGTAGAGCCTGAAAATGATATGTTAGTCTCGGTGCTTTCCTTCTGTAGTTTACAATTCGGTTTAGATTATGATTCACCTAGAAGGATGGAGAGGCATGTCTGGTGCAGAAAATAAATGTACGAAGTCAGCTGTAAAGTTGATTCGGAACATCCAAGATAACTATCTGGTTGATTCGAAAGTCTTTTTTCTCATAAGCACTCGTGAAATGTGTATTCTATGGGAGAAGACTTCCGAGCAAAAACCTGGTATGCAGCTTCTCCAACACACTCGTGTCCGCGCTGCTTAAAGCTACCGTCCAGTTACATTCTTACAGCCCTCCGCCTCCGTATAAATGGAGTAACTTCGTTACAACCGATATTACCTCGCAGTTTGCGCGAACGTATCCCGTCACGCTTGTCGGACGAGGTGAAGGATCGTTTCCTGGATCTCTTTAGATTTCCTTCGCCTGCGCGAAATTCGCAGGCAAGCGTTTGCGCGCAGGTGCACACCGCGTCGTCGTCGGCGAAGGTCGATGTCGACGACGACGACGCCTCTCCCGACGATATTATTCCGCCGACAAAAGCGGCAGTATCGCGGCGCTGATATGCTATTATTACCTCCATTAGTCGTTAATATATGCAAAATATCCTTATTATGTTCGGCGTAGCTTATATATATACGTGAGTCCCATATATGAAACGCGGGCTCGATTTCGTACAGCAGCATGTTTGTGGCCCGGCACAAGCTTCCCCATCCTTCGTAAACACGATCCGGCTCTCGCCTATCAATCTTTATCCCTTTCTCCCTGTATCCTGTAAATTAGTGCGCGTGAAAATTAGCGGGCGGAAGGGGAAAAAATGTCTCAGTCGCGAAAAATTAGACACGACTTTTTCACGAAGAGCGTACTTGTAATTTCGGCCATGAGGCTGAAATCAAGCGAATATCTTTCTCAAGGTTCTAAATCTCGATGAAAAGCAGAGAATGATAAAGTAATTCTACAGTAGTCATAAATTATGTACATTAAATGCAAAGCGGCAACGTTTCTCTGCCAAAATATATTGCATATTTTGTGAAAATTGTTACAAATAATTATATATTTCTACTGTTCATTTTGAATTAGGAAAGGAGCTAGCTAGGCAGACGTAATTAAGGTGGTATTGAGTACAAAATCCGTTCATAACCAACCGCTGGGCGAGGTCCCGCGTTTATTTCTGTCTCTTAATTTACTACGCGCGCAGCTTCAAAACTATCGGCATTTCGAAATCGAAACGATCATCGTCTTTTTCCCAGGTCGCTCCCGAGACACACTCTATATGCATCGATGAGTGGAAGATCGCTGTGCTTAAAACGTTTCACGCGGCTAACAGGTCGTAAAGAACCATCCGGCGAAACATTCGAGATCGCGGTGCGCGCCGTGAAGAAAACGGCCGCCTTTATCGCCGTATCCTCTTAAATTCAACGCGCTTAACGCGCGATCACGCTGCCCTCCCCCCTTTCGCCCCCTCTCGCTAATGTGTGCCGAAAAATCCATGCGGCGCCTCCGCGAGCGCGCTAGGCCACTGCGCCGACTCTCGAGATTATTGAGTAGCACTTTAGAGGAGGAAAGCGAGACCTGGCAACGTGCTCGGCTCTATGAGTCAACCTGGCGCACGTGTGACCGAACGTTTTCGGGATTCTCACCTAATGAAGACAGTGACGGATCGAATCGGTGGGACAGAACCGGGGAAACATCGAGCACCATTCGGTGAATAATAATAATCCATATGAATGAAGTGAATGAGATAATTTTAACTTTTGAAATAATCGATCGATTGGTAATAACTAATTTCATCGAGAGAGAGAGAGAGAGAGAGAGAAGAGATTTCCTCCGTGAATTTTTGTGTAATGAATAATGACAATTTTATCATTAAGGGAGGGTAAAATATCAAGTACAATGATTGGCAATTTGTAAGTGATTTAAGCAAGATAATTTTAATTGAAATAATCGGCCGATTTGCGACAAATAACTTCATCGTGAGGAAAGAAATCCCCACGGAGATTCCCAGAAAATTCGTCTAATGGTAGCGATTCGTCATCGATCGTGGAAAAAATAACTCGAGTGGCCGATTCGCGTCGCTCGGATACTTCAAATTATACGGCGTTCCTTCGATTTCAATATTTATTTAATGCATCGTTTTCAAGCCGCAATATCTGCGATCGAGTACGCGGGAAGCGAACCGTTTAATGGGAGGGTGTCGTTCATCACGGGGCCTGGGGCGCCAAAATATGGAAATCCGCCACTGATCCGAGGCCGCTAACGAACGGTCGGATTTCGTGTTCGCCGGCCGTTACGCAGAAACGCCCGTCGAAAGTCGATATTATCGCCACTTAGACGAAATCTCAACCGCTCTCTTGTCCCGCCGGTTTCTCTCACCTTCCTCACGGACTTATTCTCGCTGAGTGCCGTCTTGTTTCAATGTTTTGTTTCATAATATCACCCGCCGCCGCCGTCACTGTCACAGGTGAAATTGTGGGTAAAAGCCCGACAAGGTTTTTGGCTTTAGGCGTTAATACTTGGAATCCTCAACGTCCGGAACTCTCAACCGTGATGCCGGAAAGCACTTAACTTTCCGCCGCACTATTCGATTCAACGCATCAGGAGAATAAAATGCAGCGAATCGTCGCACAATCTCTTGAAATTTCTCAAAAATCAAAGCCGAATTTCACACTTATATTCTACACTTTATACAAGCATTTGCAATTGCATCCAACCAAGACGTAAACATCGCAGAAAGAAATCAGTATTCCGTCGGCAAAGTTTCGAAATATGACACTGACGTTTAAGTATCTTTCGTATCGTTCGTGTGAAAATCCTCTCAAGGTATCGACGTTGGATTTTCTCTCCGCACAGGAATCTCGCAATCTCTCATTTCTCGATGTGCGTGTAACGTATCACGGTCGAGCGCGGTTCACCTGTCGTAACGGTCTCGAATGCATTCGGCCGCTGCACTTGGCCGCCATCCAGGTTACCGGGGCGACGCGGCTAAGCGAAGCTTCGGCGGAGCAACGTCGGCAGAGCGATTAAGAGGTGAAGTTGCCGAAGACGACGAGCGCATGTCGGATTAGCCGCGGATTCCTCGGCACGATCGGGGAGGCTTTAATCACGGCCATTACGACGGATCATTATGCGTAATAATGCGCGCCGGCTCGCTCCCTCTCTCTCTCTCTCTCTCTCCTCATTTCTTTTTCTTATTTCTCCTTTTCTCGTTCCCGGCCGACTCCCAATTTCGTACGTATCATCGCGAGGTGAACACACGCGAGCCGCGCCGAGTCCGCGAGGAGTCCGCCGTGTTACGTTACGCCGCATAAAGATGTCGAGGTAAAAATCGTCCCCGCCGTCGTCGGTGGGGCCTTTCAATTAAGGGCTATTAGGGCACGTAAGGACCTTTAATCCCCGTCGGGTACACGATTTTTTACTCGGGCTTTCCGCCGTAAAAGGATGAAAGTGACCCGCACGGACCGCCATTAGTCACGACCTGGACCGAATGTGGGACCCCGCCGCCACCCCCGGTGGGTATATTTTTATGACGCGCGTGTGGAAACCTGTTTCATTGGTCGTGCGCGACCGCGCCGTGTTTTTCTCTCGCCCCGTATATCCGGGGAATCGATACCCGTAACGCGTCGTGTCCTTCCGATTCTCGAGCGGATCCCGGGATCCCCGTGTGCACGTGTATCGTATAATTAGCGTTGAATGCGGTAACACTATACTCTTTTATCTGTCCCGCGGCATCGGTCGCGCCGGCGTTATAACAACTTAATAATTATGGTCCTAGCTATAACGATGACGGATCTGCCCGCCTTCTCCTATTTTGTAACGTGTAATTACCGTAATATCTTTTTTGCTTTTTCATAATAGATAAGCAGAAGTGGATTTTCTATTTGATTTACAACGGCGAGCCCGAGCGGCTCTTACGAAAGCCGAGAAGCAGACTCGCGCGGGTACAATCCCGAGACACGAATTCCCGGATTTGGTACCACGAACGTAACTGTTTTAAACCACCGTCACCATAACGAGCGAGTGTTACAAACTGCCGAATCCTTATTCTATAATGTGCGATTAGTGTAATTTCTTTTCTTTATTTGAATATGGATAGATGAAAAGGAATTTTCCGCTTGATTTGCAGCGGCGAGTCGGAGCGGGTCTTGCGAAAGGCAAGAAACAAACTCGCAAATACGAGTATCTAATCTAATCTAATCTAATTTGAATATCCACGAACGGGATTGTTTAAATGCAACACCAGAACAAGCAAGTGTTATAAATCTCCCCCTTCGTCTATTTTAGAATGCATAATTATAGTAATTTCTCTTTCTCTTCTCTTTGACAGGAGATAAATGGAAGCGAATTTTCCTTTTGATTTACAGCAACGGGTCTAAGCAGGTCTTACGAAAATCAAAAACAGATTCGTAAATACAACTCGCAGATGAGGAAAAGCTATCCAATTTGAATATTTACGAGCGTAATTGTTTCAAGTTGCGCCATCAGAACAAGCAAATGCTACAAAAAAATTTCTCCTTTTCCTATTTTATATAATCTTATAGTTATTATATCTTTTTTAACTACAGATAAATTAAGTTGAATTTTCTCTTTGATTTATAACAGCGAGTCTAAGCAGGTCTTACAAAAGTCGAAAACAGACTCACAAATATGTAGTAAAATATATTTTGTACTTGTGTTAAAATCGGTCCTTGCTCAAATTTTGCATTAAATTTTTAATACGCGAGTGTTAATTTAACGTATTGTGTTTATGCTATCTCAACATTCTGTATTGTTTCGATATTTAACACATTTTATATTTCGGTGTCAAGTAACGTATTAATTTTATGTGAATTTTTGACATAATATTTGTGTTACTTCTCAGCATATTCACCTTGTATTAAATTAACGCAGAAAAAAAAAAACTAAGTGAACCGTTAAGGACGTGTGAAAAATGTGTTGAATTTAACACCAAATTTTTCACCGTGTACAATTTGCAGATACGAATATCCAATTTGAATCTCCACGGCCGTAATTGTTTAAAATCACCGTCACCGGGACGAGCAAGTGTTGCCAGTTAAAGTTTGACATGCGTACACTGACATCGCCCTATCTCTCCTGCTTCCCCTCGCGATCTCGAGGCTCTTTTTGCTCCGCTGGCACTCGGAACTACCGGGAATCCCTCGCTCGCAGCCGAGAGAGCTCACTCGAGTCGCAGCGTGACCGGGAAGTCGCAAGTTGCGAAGTCACTGTCGCAGCTTGAGGATTGAAACGCCGAGTCCTTCGCCTAATCCCGCCGCGCGATAATTGCGTCGCGCCGCATTCAATTATACGAATCGGAGTTATCATTCTAAATAATCTCCAGCCGGTCTGACGCTTATACGCGGAGAAACTATCGTCGCGCCCACCACCGCGCGCGCGCGGAAGATTAAGCCTCGGAAGAAATTCTAACAGTCTCAATTATACTCCGCATCCGGATATAGACTGAGAATAAATCTTGCTCGCATTAACATTAATTTCTCCCGTCGGCGCGACCAATCTGACAGGCGCGATGGAAATTTTAAGTAGATAGAATTTATCGGATCTACGTTTACAGACTTTCAAGTTCTTACTGCCCGGAACTGAACTGCACGGAAGGTAAATATCGCGAATCACAGCGCAGGCTGCTCCTCGTGCGGCGATGAAGCGCGAGCGATTCGATAACGGAAAGGTCGATCACGTCGACCGGCTGACTTTCCCGCGATAAATCGCGGCGACGTTCGACGAGACCCAAGTCCGTGCTTCGCGTGGGTCCCCCGTCCGGGCGAGCGTTCGCGGCCGCGACGCTAATGGCCGTATCGATTACGGTAACACAATTTAAAGCGTGTCCGCGCCATTCGTTAGCCCCTTGTCATTGAGACATCAGTTGCGTTCGGCTCGGGGTCGTGCCGGGCCATCAATTCAAACCGGCCTCGGCTAGAGGACACTCCGGGAGGAGGAAGTCCGAGGACACGGACGATTGTCGGCCGAGGTGCGCATTGTTCCGCGGTGCCACGTGGCCGTGTGGTCACGTAGGAAGAAATTTATGGAAGTGGAATTCCACTCCGTCTGCCCTCCCCGCATCGCGAAGCGAACACGGAGGAAGAGAGAGAGAGCGAAGGAATGAACGAACTAACGCGTTGGCATTGTGAGGCGTCGGACATGGCGCGTCGTGTCGCCTCTCCGACATCTGGCCGATAGCAGGCTTGCCAGCATTAATGCCCGGCCATCGCTCGAGTGTTTAAGCACGGAGTGCGCGGCTCTCGAGTAACTGAGTAAACAAGCACTCGGTCACGAAATGATAGTCTACTTGAGCGATCCGAGGCGTAGGTAGGTAGGTAGAAATAGGAGAGAGATCCTCCCAACCCTGTCGACTGGACGGACACCTTCCCACCCCGCGTGGAACACAACTGGAATTCTATCGAGATCCCACTTTCGTTGGGATCTCGATAGTCCTTCCTCCTCCCCCTCTCCCCCGTCGCCGCGAGGAGAGCCGCGTGTTACATCGTCGCCTGTGTATCGGAGCGCCATCCGATCCTTATCTCCGTCCGTGCGATTGGGAGATTCCGAGCGGCGTTACGATCACGAAATGAAACGGGCACACGCATCGAGAATTAACGGTGGAAGTACGATGGATCACGAACGAATGCAGACGCGTGTCGTGGCGGCGGCGGTTCCACGGTGTGACTCGAGAGAGAAAGAGAGAGAGACACGAGTACTCTATTTACTCCGGCCGATCGTCCGGCACGAAGTTTTAAATTGGACGCTAAGTGGATGAAGTGGACTCATTCTTGGGAAAGGAACGGATCGTGCACACGGAGCAGCGGCGTCTCGAGTGCGGTCCGGGCGATTAGGTGCGGAGAACTCGTTGTGGAATTCCGGAGACGCCAAGTACGACGGGGCACCGTGGGCCGATCGGAATGGGCCGGCGAGGCCGTCTCATACGCGTGTAAAACCCGCGTTCGGTATATCTGCAATACAGATCTGATACAAATGGGAGCAGGGAGCGCGCGCGGCAAGCGTGGCAGTCGTCGCCACTGCGTGGTAGGTAAAAGCCGGCGTGGCCGTCAAGCTGGTGGGGAAGGCTGCACAGTAGGAGGAGGAGGTACGCACGCGGAAGGTACGAGCGAAATCAGTGCGTATCAGGGCCGACAAGGGGCACACGCGTGTGTACCTGCAACGGAACAGGTTAAAAAGGCGGAGATTGAGCCGCCTGTACTACGCAACGTTGCACCGACGGTGTGATCGCGCAAGTCCGATTAGCATCGAAGGGCAAACGGGTCCGATTAACGCGGACTCGCCTGTTCAGTCAAGCAGCACACTTAGCGCCTAGCATTCTCTCTCTCGCTTCATTAATAATTAATATAATTTCAATTCTCTCAGATAGAGTGAGAAGAAAGAGCTTGATAGAACAATTATTAAATATTTAAACCCGCATTCCGGGTTTTCTTTTATCGAAAAAAAAAATGCCTCTAAAAGTGGTATAGAAAACATTTAATTGACTGAAAAGCCACATTTAAGACACTTTTATAGATAAAAGAATACGGGCGCTTTAGTGGAATAGTAAGGAAATAATTTAGTCGAAACCATCCCACTGAATGTTCGGTAATCGTTACTAAGCTCTGTTTTCAGTGTATAAAAAGCGTTCGGCCGTTAAAGATTCCTGAAACGCATACGCGGAAGTCATATAAAGGTGTCTAAAATCCGAATTTTCCTCTGACCTCCCGTTCGGTTACAGAATAAAGACTTCTCTTCCGTGCGATAGTATGCACAGCATACACGTGTATTCTCGTTGCATCACATGGTATGCATCGTACGTATGTATTATGTACGCATTGTTACAGCCGAGGCTAAATCCAAGTACTTGCCGAAGGAATGCATCATTCGGGAGCGAGCGTGGCAGCAATTCGCACTCCCCCTGCCCCCCTCGCGCAACATCCGCAAGCAGGAGTGATTAAGCAACGTGGTACGACGTAATGGCGGGTAAAGAGCCGGTGTGCGCGGCGGCCGGGAGAGAAGCACGCGTGGAACGTGAAAGGATGGCGCGTAGTTGCGTGCCAGCCCATGCGTGGAGCGGAGGGACGGGCACAAGAAGGAGCCGCGGGTCTCTCTGACAAGTCAGATCTTAATTACATGCGACCATCCGCATCCTCGTCCTCCGTGTAACTCGGCCGAGCGCGCGCGCATCCGCGCCTTGCTACACGCGTGAGAACAGCGCCGTTTACATCCGGATTTACACAGCGGACTACGTAAATCGTCGCGGGCCGATCGCGCGCTTCCCGGATCGTCGGAGTCGCTGGCGATACTGAAATTCATCCTCCATTTTTCATGTAAATTTATAATTATATTAAGTAGTTGTAACGACCAGATATGAGCTGATGTTTGAACCGGTTATTGAGTGCGAAATAATTCGAGCTAACGGCGAGAGGAGAAAATAGTTCGACGGTTGTAACGTTAGGTACTTGAAAAATTATGAAATTATGTTACAGGATCGGTATGACGCGGTGGTTGGCTATTAATTAGTGCACCGCGCACGTAGAAAGTCCGGAAAACTCCTCGGCACGTGCGTTACACGCCATCGAATAATTTTAACCTTCCGCCGTTAGTTTAAATTAACCGAGGCGATTTTATATTTATAATTATATATAATTATGAAAGATGAATACATTTCTACGAATATAATTATACAGTAAGAAAATCGAAATGTTAAAATTTTCTTGCGTTACTAATATTTTATTATTATTTCAATATAAAATTAACATACAATCGATATGCCACCATTTCCGTAATGTTTTCACGTGTTATATTTATGTCAATTTAGTAATTCAACATTTTTTGCGTATCATTTAAAAATGAAACGAGGAAAAAATAGATTTTCGAATGTGTTGTAGGCTTGACAACATTTGTTACAGTATCCGTCGCAGAACAACGAGGTGATAAAGAGTTACCGGGCGGTATCGTTCCATCATTTCGTGGCACGCCTCAAAGCGCGCCGAGCGATTTTATCGGTGAGCTTAATCTCTACGCAGCGATACCCCCTGCGTAGCGGCGACGGCGAGCATAGAATATTTATATTTATTTGCATATGTTAATTCTTCGAGGGAGGGGGGTTTACCTGATACTTTTCACGAATTCTAAAATCCCTCGTTTCTCGCGCCTTTTTCTCGCCGGTCACGCGATCGCTCGCGACGACGGAGGACGAAGGAAGAGAATAGTAAGAGTGGCAGTAATGGTAGTAATGCGTAAATGAAACGCCACCGTGTAAGACCTTTCGAAGCGCATTAACCGCGCTTCAACGGGAGGCCGAAAAATCCGGAACGCTCCTCGACGAGGAGCGGGAGTTACCCCTCCCTCCTCGTCCTCCTCCTCAGCGCCCTCCTCTCTCGCCCGTCACCTCGGTTAATTGCAACTTCTCATTTACATAGAGGCCATCGCTGTATTACCAGGCAGCCTATCGCGACGCGTCCATCGCCCGGTTGATACTACACGGGTAAACGTCGCGGAATGCGAAAATCGACATCGGCTTCGATTAGCGGACCAAGTCGCGCGCGATTGTCTCGACGCGACGCGACATGCTCTCGAGGATGTTTACTCGGCGCTCCGTCCTTTCCCCGGGAGAAACTAACCGAGCCGTTAAGGGGGTGTCATACTTGAAAACTTTGCCGACGAGAATACTGATAACTTTCTGCAAAGTTTACATCTTATTGGTCGCACAGAATTATAAATGCCTTTGCATCGTGAAAGTACGCGGGAAAATAAATTTGAGCGTTGCTCGACATATGCGGTGGAAATGATAAAAATTTCAAAATTAACATCTCCGGCCGTCAGTTAGCGTAAATATTTACCTGATACGGATATACTGCCAGTTTGTATATAAACTAGATTGCATTTATATCGCACTTACATTTATATAAGATCTATACGTATAAAATAAAAAAAAAAATAGCACGATCATGTTTATATAAACATTCGAGGATCACCTCTGCGTTATCGACGCTTAACAAGTTTGTCATCGACTTTGGCGTCCCCTTAATTAGGGCGCCAGGCTTGTACCTCGGTGTGAATCGAGCTTAAGGTGCTGTTCGAGCAGAAGGGACGTTTGATAATTGCGAAACGATCGCCTCCCCTCCTCCCCCCTCCGACCGAATTTCGCGCTTATCTCGGCGATTATAACGCTCGTTCGAACCGTGCCGCGGAATGCGGACCGATCGCGCGGCGATAAGGTCGCCGTAATCGTCTGTGGCGAATGTTTAAGGGCGATTTTCAGCTGGCTCGGGGTCCGCGTTGACGACTCTTTCGACGAATTAAGAAATACCGGGGGCGTCGGCAGCCACCCCGCCGGCCACGGCTCGCTCTCCTCTTACAAGCTCGCGTCCGTTTTATGCCCGGCTATATCGCACCACGTTATACGCGGAGTTTTCCTGTAAATCAGCGATTAAGCAGTAACAGCGTCTCGCGAGGACTTTATTAACCCCTTTGAGCACCGTGGTATCTTCGCGGGCTTTATAGTGGCGTAACGAGCCGATTTTTAATTACCTGAATTATTCGGATAACCCGTGAGTATTTCCGCGACTTCTTTTTCTCTCCCTCTTTCGTCCCCCTCCCCCCACCTCTTTATTTTTCATAGAAAATCAGACGACGTTTCGCGTAAAATCGAAAAAACTTCCTATGGCTTGGTATCGTAGTGGAATTATTACTATTATTTTGAGGCAACTTTGGATATCTGAATCAGAATCTATGCTGTATCTGGGAAAATCATGAGAAATTTCCTCTGACTAGTCCGCTCGAAAATCATCTCGAGATGGACGATAGGACCGAGGAGATTAACAGATAAATCGCGCTAAGATGCCGATAAGAAGGCGCTCCGCTATATCCTATCCGTCGTACCGTCGCTGACATGTCCGTCTCCCAGAGACGGCCACGCCATTGTGTCTTGTCGGCATAGGTAGCAGAGGCCAGGACGGACGGACGAGCCTGCGGGATGAAGATAAGCCGGTAATTAATTAGCCGGCCGGCCGTATCGGCGGACTTTTCCCGCGGCGGCGCAGCGCTTGGAGCGCTCGCATCCGCGACGCTAATTGTGAGCCGGTGTGTGCGAGGCAATGGAGGAGTAACGAGCTGTCCAATATCGAAATGGACTAATCCCGAGAGCTGTTTCGCGCAATTCACTCGAGGAAACTAACGCACCGCACCGACAACTTACGACTCCGCCGGCCCCCGACTTGACTGCGCGTCGTACGGCCGCGCGCAATAATGACGTCTGTCCGGGAATGCACCGCTTTTAAATATCGCTCCCGTTGTTGTTTTGTATCTCTTTCCTTTTCTCCCGTAACCAGTCGAACGAGCGATAGCCGATATGAAAAAGAAGTCCAACGAGCACCGTAAAGCCGGTAATTAATTTCACCCGTAATATTATCCCGGATTCGAGAGAAGCTCGCTCTCTCGAAATGGAACTGCTCGAGGGATGAAGCCAGTCCCGCACGCAGATTCCTCCACTGCGAAACTTTAGAAGGAGCCGGGATCCAAGTCGAAATTTTAGTCCTATCTTTAAGTCTAATTGAGTTCTACGTTAAGTGTTCTAAAGTCTTCTATTGTGCTCCCTTGATTCTGCAAATGGGAATTTGCCGGTTTCTCCACTTGAAGACTTCACGTATATACACACGGAATTAACAGTACAATATTACGGAACTAAATTATTCGGTTGCAGTCAACATTTGGCACATTTTAACTAAATTTTGGTACTTATTACCAAATCTTTCAATATAGAGCAACTGATGAAAATAAAAGACACGTATTTTCTTACATGCATCTTCTCCCAGAGATACAAAGAAAACTTAAACACGCGGGGAAACATATAAGAAAATACTTTTTTACAGGAACATCTTTTATAAAAAAAAAATTCATTTTTCATTTTTAGCTGCTCCATGATGTAACCAAAATTCGCCGAGAGTTCACTTCCACATGTTTCCTTGTTAGATACAACATTGCATCGCTGTATTCTTAGCGATTGTAGATTCGCTCCGCGGGATCAAATATCGAGTATTATCAGGAATGTATGCCACTTTGTCCTTTATCTAATTCTTACCGATAAAGGTTCAGGCAAGGCAAGCTGGAAAACACGGCGGAGGCATCCCCACTGAGTGTCATTAGAGCACTTGGCTGTAGGACGAGACTCGCTATCGCCGGAAGCCGCCGTCCGTTCGAGAGAGAGAGAAAGAGAGAGAGAGAGAAGCCGTCGGGGATAAAGACCAGTCGGTAATTAGCAAACGGTCGTGTTAGCGCACTTTTTCGACGGGATCTATCCCCTCGTCTCGCCTAATTGCCCGGCATTACGCACGGACAATCGCGGCGACTCGAGCATCGCGAGGATGGGAATCCCGCGAGCCGATACGTCGGTTTATGCGGAACGGCTTTCATCCGACGCAAGAAGTGTTTTTATGAGGGCAACCAGTACTGAGATATCTCCCTGCAATTAACGTTCGTCTCTGTTAGCGTCGGCAAAGCGGATTGGATTAATTGTCGGTGCGCGTTAGCCTTTAATCGAAGCTCCTTCCCTCATTTTTACCGCGGCCGTTCGTTCCGCGTCGAATCGCGAATAACTCCGGCGATATTTATCGGAGCGAGACGACACGATCGGATGACAATATTATTTACGCTCGCGGAAATGGGAATTGGGACGTCTCGCCCGAAGAAGCGGCCGGAGGCCGTTTTTTGTACCTATTAACACTGATGCGGCGGATAATAATCGCAGAAAAGTTTTCACCTGTCACCGGCAATTTTGGGCTCGCTTATTCAAAGAGAAGAATATCCTTCGCATATGTTATCCTTTTCGTACATTACTTTAATTAATTATTAAATGAAAGTTTATTCATGTTATTATAAACATTTTAGAAATTATTCTGTTATTTTTCTCTCATGTACACAAAGAATGTTTTCCCCGTAAATAAATAAATAGATGAGAGAAAGAGAGANAGAGAGAGAGAGAGAGAGAGAGAGAGAGAGAGAGAGAGAGAGAGAAGAAATGAAATATTGATCTATAAATTTATCTATATATAGTTCCTATGATATTATAATTATAGGCTATGATATTATAATTATAAGCTGTTATTATCGATAAATATTTTTCTATAAAGCGATAATCGCTGGAGAAATGAAATCATGCGTACATGACGGCGGTCGTTCAAACGTTAAAAAAAATATCACCAAGAGACGACGAGTTTTTAAAGCGATTGCGGGAAGTATTATCGACGATTCGATTATTCGAATCTTGACGGTGCAATATCTTATATGACAAAATTTGGTTGACCCGGTGGTAAATTCTCAATTCGAGTTTCCGAGAGATGGAAGAACGGTTCGATTCCGAGAGCCACGATGAACAAGGCCGAATTTCCTGACATTCCGAGCGAGAATAAATATCCCGGGGCGACGGAGCGCACGCGCCAGCTGAGCGCCGCTCGTAAATTTTCGCGGGAATTGAAAGCAACAAAACGAATCTCACGGTGGCTTAACGTGGCGATATAATTGTACTTTCTTGCGGGCACTCCGCGCTCGGTGTGTATTCACTGAGCGCAGTTATAGCGAGGCATTTACCGCACTTTGCCTCAGGTGCAAGCAACACTTTTCATCTCATCGGGTCAGTCTCGGTTTATCTTTTTAGAAAGAGAAATAGAGAGGAAGAGAGAAGAGAGAGAGAGAGAGAGAGATGATATCTTATATAGTAATATATTCGCATCCATTTTATACATTTTGCATCCTAATCGTTTCGCTCATATTAATGCGACAACGATACTGTTAATTAAGTTGCCGAGCGATAAACCACAACTCGTGGCTAGTGATGTAACAGATAACAGATATTATGAGAATATATACTTCATGAAGTGTATCTAGATATGTTCCCATAATATATGTATCTGTATCTAATTATTTAACTCAAACTTACATCTGTATCTACTTATATATCCTTTTCGGTGTCTGTATCTATTAACTTCAAAAAAAGTACCTGTTACAACACTGCTCGTGGTCCCATTTGCACAATGTTTTTTCAAGATCTGCGATATCTTTTCCACACGAAGAGATATCGAAGAGACGTCGACGAGCGGTCTTCGCGGGGCTACTTTTTCGGAAGGATTTCTCAACCACGCCGGTAATTATCGGAAGACTCGCGTGCGAAGACCGGGGTCCTAATACGGTCCGTTTTAGCGCAATTTCCCTTTCCTCTTTCCCGGCTATTTACGCGGGCGCAACGCATATTTAAGGGCGCAGTTAGGCGCGCTTTTATGCGACGTGGAAGCGTGTAATAACGCACCTCGGGCGATACGTAATCAAGGGGCTGCGCACTCCGCGTAAAAGTCTCCGCATTGGCTGCGCGTTGCGTTAACACGACGCGCGCACACACACATGCGGAAATACACGACACGCGGTTGTATAACGACAGCCTGGCGCCATCGGTTTTTCATTCGCGGGCCTTTACCGGACATTAATGGCGCACCGCACGATACCGCACCGCGATCAGATTCAATCGCGACGAATTTATCGCGACGTCGCGAGATCACCACGAGTCCGGCCACCCCGTGCGAGAGACGTCTCAGAGACACGCGTCCGCGAATCCGCCGATCATTCGCCGTCGAGCTGTTCTCCCCGTGGAAAACTGTCATCTTCCCTTGTTAACACATTGCCAACCGCGCGAGTTGCGCTTTATCAGATTATGAAAAGCACACGTTTCGTAAACAGTAGAGGGGAAACACCAAAACTGACATTTTGCTTTCGGACTCGAAATCTTCTCGTTGAAGACGTAAAAATAAAATTAATGTGCGTAGTGCATAGACGCGAACCAGCAACACTTCTCTACAAAAATATATGACAATTTTATGAAAATCGTTCCATATTTCTTTGCAAAGAAATTCCTTGAAATGTTTGATAATTGACGCTTCTAGAAACCAGGCTCCAAAACTGACATTCAAGTATATCGATTGAAAAACCAGTAAACTCAGATTTTGCAGAACAACCTGATCCTAAATTTTCTTGCGCGATTCAGCAACAGAGAATAAAAAGATTGGCACAAAATCCAAAGAGATATAAAAAGTTCAAAACACACTATAAAATAGCAAGATAAATTACTTACTGCTGATTTATCACTTCAACTTTTGCAAAAAAAAACAAAACAATAAAACGAAAAAATTGATCAACAAAAATTTCAGCGCAACGAACACGGCGCTAATAACAGAGGCGAACGTGCTTGCAAACAGAAATTGTCACTTCAGCTCGAGCTATTGTACGCAGTAGACGAATTACTGTCACGTACTGTCCGACAGGGTTTAGTACTTTACAGCTGGGAAACACGAGAATGTCGATTTAACATACTTATGTCAGTTTTAGTATTTTTCATCTACGCAGTGACATATCCTGAATTTCTACAATTCTTGTAACACAGGAGCCACTATAAAAGGATCTGGAGGTGAAAATAATAATTTCTTCACCACAGGTCACATCAAAAGATTAACGTGTTAATCCATCAACGATCATCAAGAAAAGGATAGACCAACCCGATCAGCCGGCAATGCGTTAAAAGCCAAATTTGCGAAATATTTAATCGATCGCGTCGAATTAATTCGGCGTCTTGACCACCCAATTAGGCGTCGTATGATTAGGCACCCTAAGATGGAAATAATTGCTAATTGCACGTTGGAATACCCGTGGCCAGATGTAATATCAATCACGCGCGCTGATTCTCGGTTTCCACAAGAGCAGTCGACAACGACGGGGTCGAGTCAATTAACCGAACGTCGTAACGTCAGTTCAGTCGGCCGCCATAACCAGTAACGTCCCTCGTTCCTGCTGCAAGTTAACCAGCGACTGGTTCTCTTAACCCTAAGAAACCACCCGGAATGTCTGTGTAATCCCAATGGAAGCTCCGAGGGACGTATTTCACTCGCACGCGTTTTTACTCTTATCGGACACACGGTGCAATAAAAATAAAACGCGGCGTGTGAATAAGAGAAAGAAAGAAAAAAAAAAAGAGAGGAACAGCGTTTTCCGATACGTTCGAGCTTTCTCTCACGCTGCGATATTCGCGCGACCGAAACGACTCGCGTGCGTGCGCGCGCGCGCTCTCGGCTTTCCTCGGCGATACGCACGAGAGGTGTCCTGAGTGCGAATTATTAAGATTTATCGGACTGTGATAGTGACACGTACCGATATACGCGCGCTCGCTCGCTCGGGCCGGCCCTCGCTCCGACGGCGGAGTCCTTAATTTCGGGCGCATTTGCATTCGCACGTGGTGCAAGGGGGCTGACAAGCGCGGAGACGTATTTTTCGGTCGGCCAGAATCCTCGGAGCGGGAGGACGCGGGGGACGACGGACGCGCGGTTATGTAGATGAGATAAGTTAACTACAGGTCCGCGGCGCTGAGACACGACATGAATAATACGGCCATCGACCCGTAATTGTGTTGCGCTTTCTGGTCGGCCGAGATCGTTCGGGTCTTACGTACCCACCTAACCTACCTCCGGCGTGCCAGATTCCGTCATAATCGAAATAAGGGGAAAAAAGCCGACGGGGAAAGAGGGAGACGCTATATCACACCGCCTTCGCCGTTATTACCGCGCACGCGGATAAAGCGCGGCCGACTGCTGCGCGTGTTATAAATTACGCATTATCCGATTAACGTGTGATTTCAGTGCGGCGATTAATCTCAATCTTCACCGGGCGAGCCGCTCTCTTTCTATTTCTTGCTCCAATTATCAGGTCGCAACTTGCCGAGGTGAATAACGACCGCGCGCGCGTGACACTTACGTACGCGATTCTTGTTATCTCGAGACAGAATTCAAAAGGGGTTAAAAAATAATAGTTTTGATTTACTTATATCACAAAAAGTTGAGAAGAATTTGAAAATATCACAGTAGGAGCAGCAACCGTCCAAGTAGAATTCACAGTCTAAATGAAAGCTATATATAGGTTAAATGGAATCAAAAAGGTTACTATAAGCTTCCAAGTCATCATAGACGTCTAATAGGCTATATGGAATATTGAGGTCGAAAGTGGAGCTACAATTTCAACTGGGAGAAGGTTAAATAGAATCAAACGAGATTCATATAAGCTTCAGAGTATTTAAGTGGACGTTGAATGGAATTTTCAGGTCGAAAGTGGGATCAAAATTTCCACTCAGGCTCGCTCGGTTCTTCATGAAAAGCGAGCGATACCTAACCCTCTTCTCCTTCCTCCCTCCCTCTCTCTCTCTCTCTCTCTCACTCACTCACTCATTCACCCTTTCTCTCTGCACTAATACTAGACGTTGATCGCCTTGTGCCGAGCGTTCTGGGGTTAAACATAATCGGGGACCTTGTAAATCCCACGATAACGCGCCGGCGGCATCTCTCTGTGCATAACGGGGCGACGGCTACTTCTGCCGCGCGACGGACGCGACGTCGAGGAATCCCCGGTTTCTTACCGCCGCGCATAAATCACGCGACCGTACCGCGCCGGTAGAGCATTGTTTCGCGGCTTACGAAGTATTATTGATGGCGATTCTACGCGCGGTTGTTAATCTGCGCGATGGCGTGGTAAAGAGAGGCAAGGAGGGAGAGGAGGGTTTACGGAGGTAGTCGCAGCTGATTTACGGCTAATTAAGGTTAACAAGCCGTTTAGTCTATTATTAAGCTGGCGTTTAAAGGCCGAAATCCACGGGTGCATAAATTCCCCCGCCGGCAAAGACCGCGGGGGGAGGAGGAAGAGGCGGGGGGAGGAGCACACGGGGGTGCAAGGGAGGCGTCGAATGGCGCGCAGCCACCCCCCTCGGAGCGCCGTAATCGGTCGACATATTTCCAAATTAAAGCCCGGGTCATCGGGTCGTTCACGCTGTGATTTTAAATGGCGAATCTGCCGTGGCGTCTGTTTGTTTCGAGATTTGTTACGGCCTACCTCGAGGATGCTTCTCTCTCTCTCTCTCTCTTTTTCCTCAAGCCGCTAGTCTACCTTCGAGGAGAAGGAAAAAGAGGAGAAGGAAGAGAGCGGACTCGAGAGTACTCTCCCGTCCCGCTAAGCGCGTCGATGTCGATCGACTCGGTCCTTTCGACGCCTCCTTTCGAGGGTCGAAGGTCCGAACTTAATGACGAGTCTGACAAATGATCGGCGACGCCGTCATCGGGCTGGGGATGGGGAGGGGCGTTTAACACGAGGGGAAGTGTAGTATCGCGAAGGGAAGTACATTTCTTTCGTCGATAAATATTTAATGCGGCGCCTCTTAATTTGTAACAGCCGAGCGATGTGGAAATGTTCAGGCTTCTCAGAAACGCGCAACGAGCCACGTGATATGAAGTACGAGGGTAATTCTTCTGATGGACTATAACGATAAATTATTAACGCTATTTTGAACTATATCAGCCGTGCAGACGAGCTCACCGAGGTGCGTACTTGCCAAGGTGCACGTCGAAGGACGATCGATCTGAGAAGCCCTTCGAGACGACCGACGCGAGGGTCGAAGGTTCGGACTTAATGACAGTCATAACAAATGGCCGGTAATGTCATAATCGTACGCGAGTCGGAGGCCGCGAGGCAATTTCGTCGCCCGATCTGACTGATGAACGCGGGAGATTATCTTCCCCCTCTCTCTCTCTCTCTCTCTCTCTCTCTCTCTCTCTCTCGTTCGCTCGCTCAGAAACAAAGAGACACTTAAAGAATTACACCTCTCTTGAAGCGACGTGATTGATTAATTTGTCGAGAGCACACCGCGTTGCGACCGAATGTCAAAACTGTCGTGGTTAGTTTTGCGCCTTTGTTTTTCCACGGGAGAGCGTTGCACAACACCATAGAATATTAAAGCCTATTGTCCGTGGCTATATCCGAATATTGCTCGCTCGAGAGCACCTTCGTACGAATCGTTTCGAAATCACCCCTTGAAAGAACAATGCGCGCGGGCAAATAAAGAATTAAATGAACGCGGCGGTATTCTTCCCCGAAATAATATAGTCGCGCCTGGGGAACAAAATAGAATAGAATGCCGATAGAAGCACACAGGAAGGAATCGTAGAGAGGAATAATAGGCGTGATAGATGGATTTACAAAATAATCCTCGGTACATCACCATCCGGCCCGAATCGTTGTCTTCTTTTTCGTGCAATTTCTTCTACAAAGACTGATACTTCACGACTTATTCTTTTTCAGAGAAGTTCGAACAAATTTCAAGAACATTTCTTTCATTCTTCTCCCTCTTTTCGATATGTCAGTCCATTGATTTAATTAATATCCCACGACAGTATATAAACGAAAGAAAAATATCATGCTAAGAAACGCGATTACTCAGTTTACTCTTCACTTCTTTCGAGCAAGAGTTATCTTCAACGGAGAATATATATTTTTTTACAACAGTCTCTAAAATGTTTTCAACACAAATTTGAGAAAAGCTCGTTATCGCGTAGTGAAAAGAAGAGACTGGGGTCGCGCTTACCGCAGTGACAGATGCAACGGGTTCGAATCGCCGCGATGCCAAAGAGACGACCGATTGATGGGCCGCTCGTTAGGATCCGCTCGTTAGGATCGCGCGCCGATTCACCGCGCGGATATTTATTCCGACGTTTAATCTCCCCGCGGCTTTTCCATGTCTCAATTATCATCGTACGCGGGATTTACGACGCGAGGGGTACCAGCGCGCGTAATACCCGCCAGAGAGAGAGAGAGAGAGAGAGACGCACCTCGCCGCGTGTATCCCGACGCGTCGGGATCGAACGGGCGTACCACGCGGTATCTATCGATAGCGATCGACGAGCACCGACCCGGGCATAGACCGTGCCTGGGTATATCGGCGGAATGCCATTAGCATGATCTACGCCCCTGCTTCCGCGGCTACCGATCCTCGAGATGTTATCTCGCTCGCGGCGAGGCGGCCCCTCGGCCACCACCTTCTCGCTCTACCTTTACCTTTCCCCTCGGGCGGAAAGGCCCCGAGGGATACGCGTGTTCGGGGCCTTACTTACATATAGATTGCCTCCCATTTCTTACACCCGAAATATTGCCAATCGTAACGGACGACGATGAAGGCGACCGCTCGCGTGCGTTCGCGCGCGCGCGCGCACATTCGCGGCCGAACGAAATTGCATTTGCATACGGGGCGGATTGTCCCGTTCCACGTGTAAAGGACCTCGCTCGTCCTTGGCGGGGCCCGCTCGCGGCCTTTGACGCCGCCTCTCAGGAGGCGAAGAGTGGATCGGGAGCCTCGAAAAGCGGCTCGTTATCACTCAGGGGCGTACCGAGAGGAAACGCCGCGCCGCGTCGTCGGGGATAAGAGTAACAACAATACGTAAGACCCGGCGGAGTTAATTAGATATCTCCGCCCTTTTCGTTTCCGCCTCTCCCTCTCTCTTGCTTTGTGCAGATGTGTGTAACGCGGAATCTTGACAACTTCGGCCACGCAATGTCGAATTAATTTCGAGATTATCGAGTCCGCTCGGCCATTTAGATTTAAGCTCGAGCCAATTAGGAACGGAGATTGCGCTAATCAGAATTGGCGTTAACCGATGTCGGCGAACGGGCCCCGGAACTATCTCCGGCACACGGAGAGTTTCGGGGTTCGTTCGGACGACGTCGTTCGCTTGGACGGCCCGGGAACGGTCGTCGTGGGTTTGTAACGTAACGGACGTAAATCTCTCTTCAAGTCCGCGCGTACGCGATAATGTCGTGAACGTTAATACACGCTCGCACGTTGGAATAGATATCTAGATATTCATCACACACGTGGCGCGCTTCTCCGAGTACCTTACATCACTCGTGTATGTGTATGCATCGTCCTCGGCTATGCGACGCAACCGCCTCGCCGTATACGATAATTATTCAAACTTTCGTGTTCAGCACGAACAGCCCGTTCCCGTCACTTTATCGGGCTTATCTTTTAAGTTTCGGCGTTGAAGCGGTAAACGCGCATCTCTCGCGTCCTATTAGGGCTGTCGGAACGATAAGGCTAAAAGCGATCCTGTTTTCCCCTCGAGGATCTCCCCCTTCAATCTCGGAATGTATCTTCGCGGTTTTTATGCCGACCGTGTTTATCGATAACTTTTCTCCCCCTCGCCAGGAACCTCGACGCAATGAAGCCAACAAAACGCAAATACCGCCCGTGCGATAACTCGTTGAATGTACCGTCAGATAAGGTGAGATTAGACCGACGAGGATATACCCGAGCCGGACTGAAAGTGGGTATTAGGACGATTCTCGGTATACCTAGAAGACAGTTCATGATTGATCGTCGCTCTACACCTTGGGAAGCTAAGGCTCTCGTGGATTCCATTCTCTTAAGTAATTCACAACCAAGGAAAACTGCAAGGTATTTCTGAGATCGTATCTTGTAGAATATTCCACGAGATACGAGAGGTTTAAAGGAATATGCATCTTTGTTTACAATGTTCCCGCCAAGATTTAATCTGCCATTCAGATGGAGCTTAATTTTACATCTCGCAAAACCGAGTCCATCCTTACCGCGACGTGATATTAATTTAATAGAGATTTCATCGCCCAACTCACCGATAACTGTCGAAGGGAAGGTATTTCGTGAAGGTGATTCGTGAAATATCCGAAAAGCGGAGTGTAGAGTTTCTCACAGCGGCCATCGATAAAACTGACCGATTTATGTCGCGGTCGAGATGGAGAGAGAGAGAGAGAGAAAAGACCAGCGCGGCTTCTCTTAAATGTTTCACAGCTAATGGAAACCGAGTATCTTTTTACCGCGACGCGACATTACTTTGGCGCAAATGCGATCATCCATTTCGCCTGATTACGGAAAGTCGATCAGCCGGTCGGTCGGGAGAGAGCCGCGCTGATAAATTTCTACAATAATTCAATCAAGATCGAGCGTCGCGAAATTCGCGTAGGATCCAGTTCTCGTATCGCCCACAAATTAATCTCGATGTTTGACGCACGGCGACGGCGGCTACCGGATTGTCACTGGCGAATAAATCGCTTCCTGTCAAACTGGGACCGGCCGAAAAGGGGAGCAAAAAGTTGTCAGTGGGAAAAACGAACCTCGCAGTCGGTCGTAATTCGCCTCGACCAACTGGTTCTCGGTTCTCTGATCTCTTCATGAAAGGGAGCACAAACGGCTTCCCCATGTCCCGAAAAGCCCCCTTTGCCCCGGCCGCCCTCAACTCCCCTCGTCGATGGTCTTGGACGATATCGGCCACCGTGGACGTCAGATCCGTCGATAATTTCGTGCACGACTATTTGTAGTCTGTATATTCACCTGTCGATCCGTCAGTTTGTCGGCCAATCGAGATACCGTGCGTTCCACTTCTCGCCAGCGCTGCCAACACTCTAAACTCGCGGCGGGACGCATAGCGATGTTACGCATTCCTCGGGCCGCGCAACGACAGCTCGACTGACAAGGCCGCGGCATCGTCGGGGCCGTTGATGCGTTCTCAGGAGCGCGCATAACTTCTTGTCGGGAATCTCGACGACGCACGAAATTATCGGACCTATCGGCCCGGCCAGCGAATAAATCCAATTATTCGCGCGCGCGCGAATCTTATCGCGCCTTGACCGACGATCGACTCTCTTCGCTCGGCACCGGGCAATCTCCGATGCCGATAATATATTTAATTTCGATCCGATGTTCATTTTTTGCTTTCCTGCGCATCCCTCGCGGAGACGTGAGAAGCCCGAACGCTTCTTCCGTTTATTCATGAGCTTTAACGATCAACGTAAAAAATGAACTCGGGCGATCGGTTTTCTCCTCTTCTCTTCACGATATTAATGATGCAAAGTCGAGGCAGACCGCGACTGACTGAACTCGATATAAATATTACATTTCGGAAGCGCTTAAACCGTCTCAAGTAGCGTATATAAGGTAAGGTAGTGACATCTAGCTAATGAAACGACTTTCCTGGAGCAGAACGCAGCTGATATAACCTCGCCGATGCGTCACTGTAAATGTAAACCGTCAATTTGGACATCATAAATATTTTTCTTGCTCATTATATTCGGTCATATTTTCTATAGACAGTCTTTTAACCGTGTACAATATTTACTTCGGACACGACATCATTCTCAAGCAGAAACTATGCGCTGTCGACGCTGTAATGTTCCAAATTCGACGCTGCTATAACGTTTTTCATTATTCAGCGGCAGCTTTGATCAGGTAACCTATTTTGACGTTAAAAATAAGCGTTGGATGTCAGCGAAAAGAAGCATTTCGATATAACATGTAATTTTGAGAATCGTCAAAATGTTGTTATCGACGCTTACCAAATTCGTCGTCGACCTTTGGCATCCCCTTAATAAAATATTTTTATCTCTCGAAGGTACTCAGATGGCAATAGCCATTGCCTCACCCTGTATAGTATATAGCGGAAAATGAAGACCGACTAGAAGCTGTTCCTCGGCATTACGAGTAACACAGTGCTCTATTCAATGGGGTACGGCCCGGTAATCTCGAAATAAATCGCTCAGTCCCGAGATGAAGGGTCCCCGGTGCGACCACGCTGGACCGCGAGGGAAGGATATTCGTGAAGTATCCGAAGCGGAATGCACTCGAGGCTTTCTCATGGTGGTCATCGATAAAATCGGCCGATTTATGTCGCGGTCGAGATAGGGAGGGACCACCGCGTCTCCGCCGTCGAGGCTCCAACGGTCGATTGCATCGCTCCCCGCGTGATCCAGGGGAGGGGGAGGGGGAGGGGCGAGAGGTCTAATATGAAATTTACGGTAAATTCACGTAATGGCCCGTGACATTCCGGGGCCTGAAAATGAGAGAGAGAGAGAGAAAGAGAGAAAAGGAAAAAGAAAGAAAGAGGACGAGCCTCCCACGCGGACCCCGAGAATCGGCGGGGTCGTCATCAGCGTCGATGAGTACAGTCCGGGCGGACCGCCATTAGACGTAACGATAGAGACGCGATTGAATTTGATTACGGCCGTGGACCGTGTAATTTCGTCTGTCAAAATAGCGGCCTCCGACTCGCGTCACTTAAGACAGGATCCTGGTCATGTTTACTCGGAGGGTTCACGCCGCGCGAAGAGGGCGGGCCGAAATGATACGGCACGAGAGCGCAAGGAAAAAGAGAGAGAGAGAGAGAGAGAGCGTAGTAATAAGGTTACGTCAAGTATACATATGAAGCAAACATATAAGGTAACACGAGCGCTATAAAGGATCATGTCGATCTCTCGATCTTCTCTAATGGTGCACTCGAGCGCATTTCATCGGTCCTACGAGCGAGGGGACTTGTTTCGTGTTCACTTGAGCAGCTTACGAGAAGGACGAATGAGAGAGAGAGAGAGAGACACGTTCGCACGCGTAATCTCATCTATTCGTGGATCTACGGGTGATATCACGTTAGACGGAAAAACGAGGGGAGTCCAGCCCCCCAGCTGTCATTCGACAGCTTCTTCTTAGTCGAGATGGTTATCGGATGGGGAACGTTGAGAGATCGGGTAAAATAAAAGTATCACGATGCGACCGCGGGTTCTTTGCAATTTAAATTCGCACTAAGTCAAACGTCGGGCGCGGAGGGTTAGATTTTTCAACACGCACCCCTCTCCGCGATAGTTCGCAGAATGGCGAAGTCATTGTACGAAATGAGGCCAATGTTTGTCTGCGCCTAATTCCGGCTAAGCTGGACTGTTAGTTCGCGCGTTCCTTTCTCCCTCTTTCTATTTCTTCTCTTTTCTATTCGTCTTCGTCTCTCCTCGACCTTCCCGCATTGCCCTCGCCCACTTTGACTCCTGCGCCTGCCCTCCTCACCGTCGGGCATAATAATTAATGACCATTCCTACTAAGAAGGCACCGCCACCCAGGGTCGATCCTTGCCAACCGCAAAAAATGATTATGAATTCAAAGTTGTCAGTTATTAATACCGAGGTTAGGTGGCGACCGACGTGGAGATAAAACTAGGTGTTCGTTTCGATGATAATATTCTCAAGCGGGCAACATGGAAAGTCGCTCTCTCGATTCCCTCCGGGACGTTTCGCGAGCTGAATGAAGCAAATATTATTAAATAAAATTCTATTAACCACACAATATTTATCTGTGAACAACGCGATATATTATGGCTTGCGGACGAATATCCACCGGAAATTCCGCAATTTCCAATAAAATTCTCCGACTTTTCCATGCGTAAACCAATTCCCTGGGAATTCCAAATTTTCCAGGTAGTAGACACCCTATACAATTTATGAGAAAAGCTTAGCGGTAAATGAATATGTAGACGAGACCGGGGTCCCGAAAAGTCGATTCACCGAACAAATGAGCCAGTTATACCCTATTCGCCGTCCCTTCTTTCGGGCGTCATTCGTCTCTCGGGTCTCCCCTCGGTCCATGTCCGCTCTACCGTTTTAATAGCCCTTCTGACACACAAACCCGCGGAGGAAACGCGCCAGGACGAGACGGACGGACAAACGGAGAGACAAAGGACTCGGGGCGAAAGGAACCGCGGCGAAAAAAAGCGGGCCCGTTATTTTTAACCGAACGCGGAGACGAGCCGACCGACGGACAGCCGCGGCGAAGGACGCGAAGGAGGAGAAGTCGTGGGGTGGAAAGGACCGAAACCACCACGCGAGGAGGCGTGGTGTGAGGTGTGGCCAAATTTGTTGAGGGTTGCTTTCTCTTGGATTTATATTTCATAAATTATGTACGGGCCGGCGCACACCCAAGACGCCAGGAGGATACCAAGCGAGTCGCCCTCTTGGTCTATCGGCCCTCAACCTAACCTTCTTTGGCGAAAAGAGAGAGGGGGAGAGAGAGCCGTATGATTTTTAATGACCCGCGCCGATCGTAAGTTATAATTGCATGCTTTCGTATACAATAGCTCGCGCGTAATACAATATTAATGACATCGCGCGCTATGCGAGTATTCAATTGTGCTAATTTACTTCGATCGCACAATGCGTGCGGACTCCACACATCGGGTGTACGTACGGAGGAAGGGAAGAGGAGGGGAATCGGGTGTGAGATCTTTTTCACGTCCCGATTGAATTGTAAAATCCATTCCGATATGAATAGATCTATCATTAAATACGATTGTAATGGCGCGAAATTATTCAACTTGAATATCGCACAAATTCGACAACACTGCCGACGGTTATTTGTCCGTAACGATCGGTCCATTGAATAATATAATAATCTTCTACGGCGCAGTGAGCCACGATCAACTGATTTCTACTGTCAATAATTGACGCGAAAATAGCTTCTCTGCGAGATCGATTTGTTATTAAAGTATGTGATAACAGCGTTACCATGAGAGACGATGAAGCGCCTTACAATAAATACTGGAGGCATCGCGAGCTATCGCTCTTATTGCAGTTGCCATTGCAGTTATTACTGTGATCGCGACCTGCAATTCCGGTGACGTGCATTACTCCGAGAGAAAAATGAACGGCGAAAGCCTCTTAAACGGCCACAACTCGGTAGCCTAAAAGGGCACTCGATCGGACACTAATAACCGGTGACGGTGTTTGCACAACAAACACGCGGAACAGCGTGCCGTAAGCGTCCTCAAATCGATTCATATTGATTGATCGAGTGATCGTCCGACTATTTCTAGCCGGAGACTTTCACACGCGAGATCACGAAAACGCGAAAGACGCGGCGAACGTTGGGACAAGACTCTCACGTGAGGAAAGAAGTACGGAGGAGGTGAGAACGCGCTCGAGGACTAACGGGGTCTCGCGCAAATGTTGCCACGCGCGGGAACGTCGTCAGCGCGGCTTGTGTACGCTCGGCATACATTTTCGGGTAATGTCCGGCTAAATAAAAAGCGAAGGTCGTATTACCGAACGCGGCTGATTTATGCAGAAGAAATATTGACACGTGAAACGCTACAACTTATTGATGAAGAAACATCGTACGTGTGTGTCTGTTAACGTTTTCGAGAATAACGTCATGACGTAAATGCGTTTCATTTTGCGTTCAAAAGCTGTATCTACGTCTCGCCTGATAAAGTTTAAATCGGATCTCCGAATTTTACGATACACCCTGTCAAATTTGTCTGGCAATTCGGATTTGTGAACTGAAGAAAGTGCCACAAATATTTACTTATTAATCCACGCAATAAAAATTTTGTAAAAATTGTGTAAATTAAAAGAAAAATAGAAGAAACGGAAAAGAGACAATCTGTTGTTTTACGTAGAATTCTGTAAAAATCTGCCGAAGGAAATTTCAATAGCACCTATGCGCTACATCGTTCGAAAGAGTTCCCGAACAGTCGAAGCGCCTCCGTCGTCGATTAGCTTATCTGGCGGTACGGCTACGGCCGATCCTCAAGGATCCCCCTTATCAAGCGACCGTTTAATCAGCCGCCGCTAATCGCCGGTCCGATTGATCGCGCCCAGTCGCGAATCCGATTAGGTGTACATTTTATGTCTCATTTCGGATGCAAAGGAAGCGCCAGCGGTCGCGGCCACTCTCGGGTTACCTCTCACGGGAGACACGCTTTTAATTTAAATCCGTAACGCCCGAGACGCGCGGTTTTACGACCTTATATGGAATTGGCGGTGCTAACAGTAGCGGGTTCACCGTGGCGAACCGTCCGACGCTAAAAACGGACGCGCTGAATCGCAAATATTCCTCCGTCGCCTGTACACTTTCTATTAACAGCGCATCCCGCTTTCTCAACGCAGTCGGTTGTGTTCCTCGCGTAATTACAACGGCCGAACCGCAGTGACAAACAAACCGCCATCGCGGCGATGTGTGTTAATCAGCATTTATAAAATCGAAGATCTCTCACAAGGCTACGCCTTTGCCTCCTCCGCGCGCGCGCCGCAAATCTTCACGCAGCGAAACCGACTGTGGAAGACAGACCAGATTCGCCCATTCGTACCTCTCGGCTGACGAAACGAGAGGAAGAGGAGGGAAGAGGATACGTCATATCTTGATTGTACGAGATGAAAACCGCCGCTTTTATATACCCAGGAGGTAGGAATGTTAATTTTCTCCGGAAAACAAGAACTGGTTTTACCGGCACGGCGCGACATTAGACGCCGAAAAGGAGAGAGTCGGTGCATCCGAGACATTCCACCCACTCGACATCGCAACGCGTCACCACTCGAGCCCTCTCTCTCTCTCTCTTTTTCTCTCTTCAAGAACCGACACGCGTGTAACGACATTCCACCCACTATTCCGTTCCCTGTGTGGTAGGGAAGAGCGACACGTGTCGAGGACAAACGCACGCGGGGGGAACGAATCGGTTGCGCGTTCACCCGGAAGATTCTTTTTACCGGTCTCTTCATGATCGATCGATCGATCGCGTCGACGATGAATCATCGATTCCCCGGGCGGGAAATCGTCGGCACGATTCGCGGATCGCACGTTGCGCTCGCTGCATCTACGTCGGTTGCTCGCGGAACTTCCAGCAAGAAGAGCAGATCTCAAAGGAGAAACGATACTTGCGCGATCGAAATAAAGAGGCAAACACGCTGTAATATCAATTACGGGCGGTGCCGAACGAGCGAAAATGAGAGGAGCAAGACGGGGCCGATTTTGCACGAGTTTCTCGATACTCTTTTCTTCGTCGTTGCAGCGCGAATCCGAGGCGCCGCCCCACTGTCACTGAGAAAGCCGGATAATTGAGAAATTGCCAGATAATTTCCTCGGAAAGGTACGTTATAATCTCACATGCACGTAACTACGTACCTCTCCTCAAATAACGAACGCGCAATTACGGCATAATTATGACGTTCTGAAAGAGAAGACGAATCAGGTTTCGCGCTACACGTCGNCGTCGCGCGTAAAAACCCACGCGGTCCCCCGCTTCTTCCCCTCCCCCCCCCCCCTCTCTTTCTGTCTTTCTCTCTTTCTTCTCGTGTTCTTCCTTTTTCTCCGTCCCCTCGTTTCGTCCTCATCGGACGTTTGGTCGGACGACGAGGTGCTTCAAAGATTCCCGGGCAAATTTGCGTCATGTCTCGGCCGAGCGGTTAACACGGCGAGCAACTCCGTGGCTTGTCGGCGACTTGACGAATCGCCAATTATCATACCATTACAGAATGACACAATCGTATGGGATGTTCCAGAATAATCGCGTTGAAAAAAGTCGGAAATAACAGTTTGGAATACTTATCGCGGCCGTTAAAGAATAGAACACGTCGACGAATAGATCCCCGTCACGCTTCTTCTTAACGACAATCTGAAACGTCTTCCTGCGCGTATGTTTATTCCGAAAGATATAATTGTGAAACTTCTGCGTTTACCGCAAAATAAGCGACTCTATCTTGGTCGCTGATGTTTAAATTTAACGAACGACATGGATTCCCATCTACTAAAAAAATTCTATAGTTATCACGAATATATCAGTTTCGAATTCTGAATTTTAGCAACGTCAGTCCCCAAATATTTCAGTAAATAGTTATCCGCAAGGAAATATATAATAATTTTCATAATACAATCATACATTTTGACAGAGAAATGTTGCTGGTTTGCAACCATGCCACAGAAATTTTAATTTGACTCCTTTAACAAGATCTGAGAGCTCGAAAACAAAACGGCATGTCGGTTTTGGTCGATTTTCCTCTTCATCACGATGCTAAAACGCGTTGCGAACCTACAGGGAAATACCCTGCACTGCTTCCTGCGGCTGACGATGAATTGCCGATCATACATGCGACCCGTCACCCACGTTCTTCTTGCACCCCCTCCCGACATCTTTACGACCATCTCGTCCGTGACGCCAATCAAGAAGCGTGAACGACGCGTCGCGCTCCGAACGACCGCGTAAAAATCTCTGATTGCGGCTCGCAGTCGCAGGAGATGCCGCTGTGACGCAACAATGGAGCCGCGAGAGATCGAAATGGCGCCACCGCGGCTATTATCTGTCAGAGGCACAAAGCGAAATTACTCTCAATCGGTGGTACAACATTTTATCGCTTGCGAAAGTATAATGAACGGTCAAACTGCTGAGAGAAAATCTGTCATAAGTGCATGAGAGAACACAGTTCGACATATATTGAAACGGGAGCGCGAAGCAGTCACGCGGAAACGACGATAAGAAAATTATGCGCGACTGAATATTAGAATATATTAGATCAGAATATTAATTATTTCAGATTTATTATTAGTCTGCTCTACATTTCTTTTTCTCTCTCTCTTTCTATCTGAAATACTAAATCCTTTTCTGTCCCTCAGAACGAACTACTCGTAGGATATCGATCAGATTAAATATTTGATCCGACAAGGTTCTCGCCGCTATTATTACCGATACATAATCCCATCGACTTTTCGCAGACGCCAGGATTGGTCGCGTCCTTCGGTGATACTCTTTCTGTCGCGACACACGCAAACGGAGCACGACACGATATATTTCGTCCTCGATCGAGAGTCCCCGGGTGCTCGCATCCCCGCGTCGATCCAGCGAAAGCACTTAGAGCCCTCTGCGTAACAAGGCCCAAATAACACACGAGAGGCAATCTCAGGAGCGACCTAGGGGATTCCACGATTAGCGTTCGTTTTTTCTCACCCGGCGCGTTCCTCCTTTTTTTTCCCCCCATAGCGAAGCTGCGGGCCGCGAGCCGGCAGTCGCGCGCTGCGTTCATACGCGGGTACCCGTAATTGAAAGCTGTTACGCTCGGTATTTTATGGCTTTGTCCCGCGGCCATGCAAAACTCGATTCTTAACGTCCTCGGACGCGGCACCGCCTTGAGTAACGGGCCACGAAAACACTCGCGCGTTTGCCTCCTAATTAAATCCGGCTAAATTCATCAAAATCGTCGTTAAAGCCACCCCATCCGCCCCGCGGCGGTGGCCTTAACGCGCCGCGAAAACGAGATTCCGATCTGCCCAATCCGCGGTGTCGCCCGGGAATTTCGATCGGATAGAGGTGAGACCGCGTTCATTCGATACGGAGATGATTTAATCGACTCGGTCGTAGGCCGGATTAACGGAAAAAGCTGCGACCCGCTTTGATTCCTATTTTCTCTCTCTCTCCTTCTTTTTTTCCGTACGACGGACGAATCCACCCACCACGTGGAGGAACGAAATTAATATTAGCCTGCGGTATGAGAGATAGATAGGTAGGTAGGTAGGTCGGTTGCCATTGCCGGATTGAAGAATACGCCGGGAACCATCTGAAATAACGGACGCTCCGCTTCACGCGCGCGAGCGATAAACGTAGTAATTCCGAGGCGCATTATTCCGATGAGTATCGCGGGCTTGAGCGCGATATTCAGCTTAACCAGAAGTAAATTGGATCTCATAGCGGCTATAGCTGCTGAGGTGGGTGCATTAAAAGAATCTAATGATACTAGATAAGCGCAACGTCAGTGTTGTAGAGGATCTCTCAAAAGTTACGCTCTCGCCGCGAGCCACGGATATTGGGAGCCGGATTAAGAAGTCGATTGTGCAGCGGTTAATTAAACCGTTGGTGTATCTCGCATGTACAAAACGGAGAGACTAGAAGTGCGGGGGAAGAGGGAGGGGATCATTCCCGATCTCGATGGTGATGAGGCTCCGCCGACCAAAGAGGAAAGCGCGAGCCTTCTTCTGGCACACCCGGTATACTCGGACGTGCCGGTCGGAAATGCCGCCGATCGCCATCTGGCACGACTTTTCGTGCGGCACGCGTTCAAGACGAGACAATAACAACGATAACGACCGCAATAATAGTAATAATAGTAATAACGTCTTTATGAGCATCCCGAAGAAGAGAGAGACAGAGAGAAAGGGAGAGTATGGACGAGGTTGCGGCTCCTTGACCCCGGGAGGAGCGCGAGGAGGGTCGAAGGGGTCCGACCCTTCGTAACCGACGTCGGGAGTCGGTAGCTCGCGATCCTAAAGGTGGCTGGAAAAATCAGAGAGAGAGGTGAAGTAGAAAGAAAGAGAGAGAGGGTGGGACAGAGAGGTCTTTCGTGTCATGGTGAGCCAGCAGACCGGATAAAGGCAGGCGCTCGCTCGAAATAAAACGCGCGCCGCTCGAGAAGAAGAAAGCGGACCGGGAGGGAAAGAAAGTGGGAGTAGTGACGGCTGTCGAAGCACGCATCACACCTACGCTACGCTTTCAATTATCTGATGGAATCTTTGGCAACGTGTCTATAACGCAGACACCTTATTATCAGTCTATGAATGTATCTCGCGAGAAAGCGGAGTCAATCGATAAATCTGTGTTGTGCGTAGAATATTCTTCTGTAAGATGTATGTGTGTTTGTAGGAGAGTCAAGTGACGCTTATTAGGAGAGTAATGAATGTATCTATCAGATATCGTGAAATCATTAAGAGGTAACGATTATTAATCGTCTATGAACGTCTCACGCGCACAGTAAAAAATTGTTGTGTTAAACTTAATACATTTCACATGTCACGAACAATCCACACGAATTTTTGTGTTAATTTCACACGAGGTGAATATATTGAAAAATAACACAAATATTATATAAAAATTGTGACATGTGAAATTTGTTACATTTAACACCAAATTTTTTTATTGTAATTATCAATCACACGCAGTAAGTCATACTGAGAAAATTCGCGACATTGCATTTGTATTAATATATCTTAGTAATCCGAATTAATTATTTCTATGCTAATGCAGTTCAACAGTACATAGATATTCTCGATCGCGGGTATGCTGCCGTTATTCGGCGGTTCGGACGGCGCCGTCACTAGTAGGACAGCCGAGGACCGTCGAGCGAAAGAAACGAAGGAAAGAAAAAGGAGAAGCGCGCGCTCGCGCGAGCCGAGCCACGTTGAAAGACTAATTGACGAGGAGGCCGGGAAAGAGAGGAAGGGAAGAGGGAGACACAGAGAGAGAGAGAGAGACCTGACGAGCCGGCGCACCCCCGTAAATATCGTGACACGCGCTCAAATTAATGGCCCGGTCTTACACGGCGGGGAAAGCGAACAAACTGGTATCCTCTCGATGCCACGCCACGTCGAGATCGAATCAAAACACGGTCGGCCGAGTCGCCCTTTCATTCCGAGCGTTACACGAGCGATCGAGTCCCGCGAGAGTCGGCGGAGTCTGTCGTCTAACCCTTTAAAAAAAAAAAGAGTCTCGTGTGAACTGCGTATTTAAACTGAATGTGCATGTAAGATCGCCGGATGTTTCGAATTCCCCGACGTAGTATTCATAAAAATGGTTACATGATATTACGGTACACGTGATATTACGCAGCTATGAAATTCGATACGTGCCGATTATCGTATCGTGTAAATAGACACTTTGCATATTAGTTGTGCCATTATAAATAATGATGTGGTCTCGGGTCGTCGTTCACCCGTGTGGAGAAGAATCTTGTCGTAACGAGGAGCCAACGCAAAGCGAGAATATTCGGGGGCTTCGGCAAAAAAGGGGATCCCGTTGCTCGCCCGCGGAGGGCGGGCGAGTTCATGCCCGTGGGAAAATCCCGGAACGAAATCTTTTAATTAAAAGCGATTTGGGGGCGGAGGCATCGTCACACGCGTTTCAGTCGCCCGAAGAAATTAGCCGGACCCGTGCTTCTCTCCGTGGGTCCAAACAAATTGGAGGAGATTGGGTCCGGGGCCCTCGGGCGAGATTCGGTGGATTTTTCATGCGTCCTCGTATAATGCGTGGGACAACACACGGAAAAGAATGGATTTCGCGTATGACGTGAAACGTAATTATGATCCCGAGTTTTTGTAACGACGTCCATCTGGAAAGATCGGTATGTTCTTATAATCATGGCCGATGCGAAGAAAATTACAAGCGAAATTATACATGGTGAACAATTTTCTGTTAATAACGGTCTATCGAAATTCTTGTTACTTTAACCAGGTGAATATGTTGAAAAGTAATGTGATAAAAAAATAGTACCCTGAAAAGTATTCGTAATAAAAATAGAATGATGAAAAATAATATCTTATACTTGTAATTAACAAATTTATAACACAACTTTTATAAACACAACTAAAAGTTTATAACACAACATTTTTTACCGTGTACTTAAAGAGGAAGATTTTTCATGAACATTTCTTTAAAGTACTATTTCTTCACCATTTTTTTCACCCGAACAAAGTCGCGCACTAAAGAGCACTAAAGAGATGCTGCTCCAAATTCGCGACTGTAATTCAGGCTCTCGCGCGAGGAGATATTTTTCGTGAGTGTTTTTCTCGAAAACTGGCAGATATTTTTCTACGCGCGAGTAACCGCGTCCAGATATTCAGCGTTACATCTGTAACAAAATTGTCTGGAACAATATTGGCGCGGACGCGCGCGGAGTTTTCAGAGGCATCTTTTCTTATTCCGCCTCGCGCAACCTCGAATTATGGTCGGGACGTTAAAAGCTTTTATTGGCCGAGAAAAGATGAGGGAGGGCGAGATCGTAACAGCGTGATATGCGGAAGAGAGCATCTTCGAGGTCTCCTGTTCTCTCCTCTCTTTTTTTTATCTTTGGTCCCGCAAAGACGGAAAACAGTAATGTCGTCGCGCGAAGCGTCTGAGAAAACAACCGAGGAAACGGCTGGGCGAGTGGAAAGGGCCGCGTATTCGGGACGAAAGGGCCCGAAATAGAGTGACCGAGTTGCGTAGGAACTAGGGACACGTAATAGCGAGCGATGTTGGCGACGTCGGCGAGAGGATTAATTTTCCAGCGATGATGATCGTAAGAAAACGCGTTCGGAAATTTTCAGAAAGTAAATAGCGCAGCTACTCACGATTTACGTCTACGACGTCGCTGAATGACGCTACTCGCTACGCACGGAGCAACGGTGCTCGTAAATCCACGCTCTCTACACCAATTCGTTCGCTAATGAGAAAGGGATGATCGCACGTGAGCCGTAATGAAACGCCGCTTCTTAATCTTCGACAAATTGGACAAATCGGTCTTTATGGTTAGATACCTTACGCTCGATAATTTCCACCTGCCTCCGTAATGCAAGCGATATGTACATATAACAGAGTTCTCACGTAACTTTGAGTCTACAAGAAGTCAAGCTCTAACTAGCATATTTATTCGACGCAACTAATACAGATAGCTTTCCTCTTCAAAGTTATAATCAATCGAGAAATTTAACAAATCTGCTACTAACGTCCTTGCACACAAACACACACACACACAATTTCACACTCCTCAAGTTTTTTTAAGTACCGATACCTAACTCTGTTATCCACTAATTATCCTAAAATTCATAATCAATGAATCGACTGTGCCTTCAAATCGTTGCCGGCGATTAATAAACAAATCAGTATCTTACGCACTTGAATCTCTTAAGAACTAGCGAAAAATCAGTGAAATCGATGTCTATCAGGAGAAAACTACAAACGTCCCGATATGTCTGCAAAGACAACATCAATCACAAGGGGAGGGGAAAAAATCGGTCGAGGAACAGGTAAAGGAAAATACACGCACGCTCGCACGCGTATAATATAAGCGTGTGTGGGTCGGCAGACAAGGACCGGCTTTGGGCGCGCGCCGTGTCCGCCCTGTATTGAGTTACCCCGGCGCACTTTGCACGCGCGCGGCTAATTTTTCAGCGGCTCGGTTTACAAAGCGTGCATAATGCAGGCTGCTCTCGCGGTCGCGCGCAATCAGCCGCCTACCGTCCGAGAGCAACCTGAGCGAGGGGGGGGAAGCCGCCGGTACATTACGTGCAACACCTCGCTGCGCAACAACACAACCGAGAGCCGCAACAACCGGCCGACTAATCCCTTCGGAATCGCGGCCTCCGCGTTTATAAGCCGCGCGCGCCGCCGACGGTACTCCGGTGACAGATGACGTGCGTGCGCTAAAGTATGCACATTGTAAATCCTAATCGCCGGCCACGTTCTAAGGCAGCGCGCGGCCGAGATTAAGGGACCGGCAAATTTACACCGTCGATAGGGCGGGCAGGGTTTAATCCCACCCACGTGGCGGAATCGAAGGTGCCGCGCGATGCGCTTGGATTTGTGCCCACGCGGGTGAGCATTAGACGCGGGGATTATCGCCGATGAGCGATCATTCCCGCTGCGATTCGCGCGCGCTGTATTATTCGCCGCAACGTGTCGAAGAGACGCGGACGGAGCGGACTAATCGTGGAAATTCGATAAACGATCGCGCGCGCTGCTGCGGTACGTCCTAATCTGCTTGCGACGCGTTTCTCGGTACAGGGTGTCCTGAAACTAACGTATGCCCCTGAATCAATGGCTGATCCCTCGGGGCATTCTAAGACGGATGTTCAAGTGCGAAAACGTCGAGGCGTCAATATTTCCCGACATACCAGCGGACGAGAAAGCGAAGGAGGTAAACGCTATAAAACTACCAGTTCCTTGCTATTTTCATAATTAAAAATGTAGTTAGCGTTAATTATCGCACGGAGCGTGATATATTTCATGTGTGAGAACAACTCGAAATGTTTAATTCATCAAAATATCTTATAACCTCGAAAGTGAAAGCTATCGTAAAAAGACGAGACGACTGAACTTGGGAAGAGAAGCTTTTTTGGATCTTCAGTTAAGAACTGGGAATCCGCGTAAATGGATTAATCGAAGAAAGAACCACGCAATATTGAGCATATTGTGACCGAATATATTTCCAGTTAAAGTGCCTCGCGCATGTCGGTACGTCGAGAAATTATCCGCCGCACGGAAACGTCGGACGGGAATCTCGGTCCCTTGGAACGGAAAATTCGGAACGCGCAGAATACGCGAGTTCGGCGGGAGGCGGATGATCTTCCGAAAGTGGGTTTCGCGCGGCAACGATACTCTCGAGAGATCCCCGATCCGGCGTTCGCGCGAATCGTCGTCCACGTAGCGAGCGGCCGGACAAGTGAATCCGGATCGTAATATTTATGTTCTCCGATTCGACGCGGGACGCGACCGACGAAATACGCGCCCCCGCCTCGGGGACGATAGATCACACCCGGAGATTATTGGATTAGTAACGCGCCTTTAATCCCGCGCGAAATTCGCGCGACGCCGAGCGACGGGAGTTCGGCAAATCGAGAGGCGACAAATGACGCGCGCCATTAAGGGCCGCCGTTATAAATCGCAATTACCGATAAACGCGGCAGCGGGACCGGTCCTAGACGCTTCGCCGTCGCGAATGAAATATGTTTACGCTACCGCGCGTAAGGGAAGATAGAACGGGTTGCACCCGTGGCAAAAGGAGGAGGATGGAAAAAAAATAGTTTTGCACGCGCACGCAGGCGAGAGTCGGAATAATCATTCGCGGAATTTTCACCTGTCGCCTTATAAATATTCATATTACGTCTCGTTGATTTTATTAACGGCGCATTCGTTGACGCGTTCGGAACCGACGTCTCCGCGGGCGAGAACGTCGCATGCGAATTTCGCGGAATTATCCGGTGTCACGCGCAACGTTTCGCGAATCAATCGGGACGCGGGAACACGACGAAAATTTCCAGGTGAATTCCCACGGAAATCCGATGGAACTCATAGCACGTCCAATATAGAATATCAAATATCCATACAGGAATTCACATGGTTTGTGAAGATTTATATAGTAATCCAAATGGACCAGAGTTTTTCGCGCAGATCCTCGAGGATAACCGTGCATATCGTATATCTGAGCGATTAATATCGAGTAATAATTTTAAAGATAAAGAGAAGATCGGCAATCTCTCTCTTCCTTTCCGTAAAGATAACATATTTAGTCTTGCAAGGATACGTCGAATATTCACATGACGCGTAATCGACACCGGTATTATCCGGTATCGCACAATGTTGGAGGTTTCACGAATCATTCGGGACGCGAATGCGAAGGAAACTGCGTTGCTCGGCTCTGCGCGTAATAAAATAATCGGTCGGGCTCGTTTTTGCCAATCGAACGAAGCGCGAGATCGCCGCAGCGCTTCCCGTAACCGTGGCGGTTTAACGGCGTGGCAGATTACGGCGGTCGAGCCGCACGAAACGTACGGGCTAAATATGCTAAGGCAATTTAGAGGGGCTCGCAAAGATAAAGTGACACGTGGCACACGCTGTGCGTATTCTCGCGGCGCGATTAAACCGGCGATAGCGGCCGGGCGTGACGCGGAACGTCTGTGTGAGGCTCCGAGAGGAAATCATGATCGGCGAAATGTAGGAACTGATAGCCGAGTACGAGCGCGATATTCAATCGAGGCGCTGCACCTCGATTGGGTAACAGTGCTTATTTCAATCATAAAGATTACGTAAGCGAACGGACCTCGTCGGAAACAGACGTCTCATACGACGATACACAAGTGTGTCGGTGTTTCCTTCTCTCGAAATGTCTTCGAGTGAAATCACCCCCCGCTCGAAATCTAAACGACGAATCACTCGAAGTCGAGTGCAATTTTACCGGTAGAAGTCGCCGGGTGAACATTTCTATTCGTAATCCGCCATAATCGACGCAAACATTTACCCTCACGATTCTAAACACCGGTGTGTCCGCTATCGATCCGAGTGAATTTCCCCCTCGTTTTTTATTTTTGTGCGAGAGATCTCACTGGAAAAAAAAAATGAACAATTCGGAGAGATCGAGACTTACTATTACTCGACTTGATATTCTTCCGACCGGACGAAATTGGCGTCATACACGCGGTGCACGGCAATTTAAATTTCATTACGCGAGACGAGAGAGAGAGAGAGAGCGAGAGCACTTGACAAAAATAATCGCTAAATAATCCACGCGCGGAATCGGGACGAAGATGGATTCCCGGGTGAGTTTCGATCTCGCCGTATTCGTATTCGTTTGCATAATCACCGGAGGCGGCGGTCCACCACGCGGTTTTGCCGTGGCGCCGCGCAAATCGCCTATCTCATTATTTGCGCCAAATTAGAACGTCAATCCGCGTGGCGATTTTTGCCCGTCTCCTCTCTCCTCCCCCCTCTCCCCCGTTTACGCGTTATCGCCCGATTTTTATCTAATCTCAGCGCTGGCGCGCGTGCACGAGCTGTATAAGCGCAGTTCATCGCGTATAGATCATATCGGCGTCGCCGTTGAATTATTAATGACTGGAATCACGGCCGATAACTGTGGCGCACTCTTCGACGCGCGGCTAATTATCCGTATTGTTGGCCGCGGTATATATATTCGATAATAAATTAGCCTACAAAACCATGAGATCCTGTCTGGCTGAGCGGGTGTGAACGTGCGTGCGTGCACGCGGGCGCACAGTCTCGTAATTTGCGCTAAATTAGAACGTCAGTCCGTATATCGGCTCTTATTCGTTGCGACTCCATTCCCCTTGGGAGGGGGGGGGGGGCAGTTCTCTATTTAATCTGACATATCAACGCGCTCGCGTGTCCCTCGTTCGCTTACTTTTTGTTTCTAAATTTACACACGTCGTATCGGAGCCGCGCCGAATGAGTTATTAATGGCAGAAATGTGTTAAAATTATGGCCGATAACCGTTTCGCGGTCCGATACGTGTCCGATCCCGCGCCGCTGGCGTCTCTTAAAAACGCGTCGTTATTGACTAACAAATTATCGCGCGGGCAAGTTAATGAGGCGTGACTTATCGGTCTTGCGTTTTTCCGCTTTCCATTTCTCCCCGGTGATCGGGCACCGCGGGGAAACCAAGTCAAACGATACACACGACGTACGTGTGTTACGTCGAACGTTAAAAACTTGCCGAGGAGGCCTCTCTCTCCCCCTGCGACGCGATACAAGGAAGCCACGGGCGAGCGAAGTCTATCATTTCGCGAGACGGCTTCTCACAAGCGCAACGTGTGATCGGTGATGAATTTCACGCGCGAAACGGAAATTAATGAAACGTAAGAGCGCGCGTGCGCGCCGATTTCACGGCGCATCCGCAAGGTGGCAATTTGAAGAAGCGCAAGCGATTCGCGCCCGTCGTTACACTTCCGAGAACGGCCCCTTCACCCCGGCTCGAGATATCATCGATCGTGAGGATCGTAATCGTGATCGCACACGCGGCTCATTCCATATATATACTCCGTCGGTCGGCACGTGGGCGCGGATAATTACCGTTTCGAAATCAGTGCCGACCGCGGCGTAGACGCGGCACCGCAACAATAGTCGCATGGGTTCAATCGTAGATCCATTATCGGCTTTCTTTCGGGCATATGCTCGGGTATGTACAATGAAAAATTAATGGAGAGCCCGCCTGGATGCCGCACGAACGCGGATGAGCACTCGGATCGAACCCTATTATAGCGCGCTCACGCGCGCGAGATTCCGTTTCGTATCGACAGCCGCCGCTCCTAGTATTCCCGTCGCTCGTCTACCCGACGTCTGTCTCGCGCGTAGACGTTAATCCGATTTGAGGGGAACGATTCGCGACATACATATGTGCCTTCGATACTTTTCTATTATCATTACCGAGGCACCGTTTATTTAGTGCTCGGAGACAAATCGATTCAAGCTCAATAAGTACAATTTATATACACGGAGAAAAAAGTATGATATTCGTGATTACGCAATTGTGCAGTGAAGCAATTACCGCAAAAAACCTCATTTTTGCAGTAAGTGCTCGTATAAATAAGCATTTACACTTGTATGTGTTAAAACAATTGCAACAGGTATGAAATTCATAAAATCGGAATTTATTTTAAGAAAATATTTACTAGACGGAAAAATCGAAATTTAAAACCACTAAGTTTCCACAATGGAAAAGAAGTATTGTATAATTCTAAATATCACTTGATTCAGGAGGGTGAAAAACAGATAATTGCGTTCACGTGATTCTAGCACTTTTTCCCTACGTAAGATTGAAAATCATACGAAACATTCTAATTCTAACATACGGATTTGCATGTTCCGAAATTAATGCGAAATATTTGCGGAACTGCGCACGACTTTTCGCAACACGTTTTACCGTCGACTGATTTTTCGGACTTTTCGTATATATTCGCGCGACTTCGCAACGGAATAAGTTCTCGCCGGTAACTTTTAATTCGTCTAACCTTCGCTCCGAGAGGGTGACGGAAGGTAAGAAGGAGAAGTCCTCGAAATCGGGCACACCTGGGCAGTTATGTGACTGGGCGTGCCTGTGTTGGCGCATGCTGGCAGGACGCGTGGGCCGGCACCGTATTATGCTGATCCCCTGAGAGAGGCGACTCAGGCGCGGGGCCTGAATCGCGGGTCTCAGGACCCGCGCTCGCTCGCCGGAGAAAACGCCGAGCAGTGTCCTGTCGCATCGGGAACAGGCGTCAAGTGAGACGCGACCGTACTCGCGAACGTGGGCGACCGCGTGGCGGAACGTGGACGAGGGCCAGGTGCAACATTACCAACCGTGGCTGCTATAATTACGGGATTCGGCACCGCGACAGACTGCGGTGATGACGCAGTTCTTCGTGAGTTGAAGGCGCTCTTTACCGAAAGCTCCAGCTGAAGCGCTACTGAAGCTCGGCGATTTTCGAATCAATCTTTCAGTACTTTTTAATCAAACTAAAGGCAGGACAAATATATTTGTAGAAATGTGATATATATATGTACGTCGAATATTGTAATTGACAATGTCGCAATTGTCAAATGGGGGAGCACAATGGCAACGAAAGAGCTTTCACCGGGAGCTCCAGCTGCAGCGTGACTGAAACTCGGTAATGATACTTTTCAATCAAACTAAAAGCAAAATATACCACTGGAAATTTGTGACATACATGTACGTCGAGTAGTTTGACTAACAATTCCGCACAATCACCAACTGACGAAGCGCAGTGGCAACGAAGGCACTTTTGCCGAAAGTTCCAACTAAAATACTAAACTGAAGCTCAATGATACTTTTTATTCAAGCTAAAGGCGAAACGCATTATTTTCGTGGAAATTTGTATGGCATGTACGTCGAGTATTCCGATAGGCAATGCCGCAGCAGCCAACCCTGGCGAAACGCAAACAATAGCGGCAGCTTCGGGCTATCGTCAGAAGTACGCTATCTCGCGAAGATAAAAAGGGAGCTCTGCAACTTAATCAGAAGCGACGCGGTATTTATCTCTGGATACGTAACGCGCGGGGCTTCTACGAAAATTACGTACCGGGAAGACGAGATAGCGAAGTTGAAAAAGAACGCGCACATGTGCTCGGAGGAAGACGAGATGTCAGATCATAATTCCACCCACAGGCGAAATTTGCGCACGAGTCGAACGACATAAATCCTCGTCACGACGCGTTGCCGCGTCGCTATAATAAAACGACTTCGCGGCTAACGGGAGAGTCCAACGATTCCAGAAAATCGATGTCCAATGGACGAACGGTGTCGTGATTAACACGGCGCCGTGTAGTCGCGATCGCCCAGGTAAACGATAAGATTGCCATCGAGAGAAGAAAAAAGAGAGAGAGAGGTGGGCAGCATACTTTCAAAGATGCATACGAAGGAGTTAACAGTATATCGATCTTGATTTCTACACTCTTTCTTATGTTCGACCACGAGTGTGGGTTGTTTTCATCCTCGAGGATAGTAACACGTAGTAAGTTCACTCTTCGATGAACATAAAATACAAGGGTGATCCGCGACCTTCGTCATCGATCTTCGAATATTTTTACACTCGCGCCATGTTTTAATAATTCAAGAAACTGTGAACGCCCCAGAATTCACACTCAAATTGCAAAATCAAATGAGGTCGGTAAAATAAGAATGATCGAAAATAACGCAAGATAAAAAAAGATCAGTAAAAGCCGAACGTCTGGCACTTAACTGAACTCTTTCTTCTTCTACAAGCAGACACCTTAAATTACTCTATCGATTCGAGGGAAGGATGAAATGATCAATTTAGAGAAAGAGGCCAGTAAGATAGGAAAGATTTAAAATATCGTTGCATGATAAAAAGATCAAATGAAGTCATTTGCGACAACTATTGTAATGTTTGGGTGAAAATATAAAAGAAATGTATATATCATACTTAAACATTTAGAAACACGACTTGACATAAGGATATTTATTGTTTAAAAAAATCAAATAATCCTATTTGTTGAATTAAGCGTTTGTTCGTGTGCTCCATTCTAAAAGACAAATTGATTTCAATTAAAGATATTTTATCGAATCTAAAGAAACCTTTTTCTCCACGTGATTATCAACGATTAGCTGTCTACGGTAAAAAATTTCTGATCAAATTCGTCGAGAAATACCTTCCGCGTTTTTCGACAGAAACCACGGACCGCATACTTCGGGATCACATTAGACCGCGGAAGACATAATCGGCGCCCGACGCGGCCATTCAGCGCGATCGAAAGTGGCGATTTTCTCAGCGGCACCTACCACTCTTTCATTATTGCAAACGGACGCTTCCGTGTCCTCTGATTGACGCTTAGGCGCGCTTGGGCCGAGCGAACTAAACTCCTCGTTAGCTCGAATTGAGCCCCGCGGGCACCGTCGGAAAAACTTCTAATTATACACGACGGCTTTCGTCAAAGACCCGGCGACACTTTACGGCGACGCGCGTTGGTGCGACCGACCGATCGACTTGCAAATGACCGGGGAAAAGGAATGGGCATCGGTGGAAAGCGACGGCGATAGCCTTGTCGGTTCGCTCGGTGCGCACATTGTGAGTTATTGAGATTAAACGATTAGCCGCGGGAGCCCGACGGCCACGACTTTTATTCATCAACGTCGTCGTATCGCATCGTTGACATCGTCGCGCTACACGTTCGACCGTAAACCGATCTCCGGACAAAAAGAGGAGAGGAGCTGAGCGGCGAGAAAACAAGAGAGAGAGAGAGAGTAAGAGAACGAGACAGTGAGAGAAAAAGTGAGGAGTTGCACTTAATCTCCACTTATTAAATAAATCACGGTACCTATTATACTTTGGGGCCGGCGATGTGCCCCGGGAAGCCAGTCTTATAATTCCTACATTAATTTCTTTAATAGTCCACGAAACAATCCCGGCGACCATCGGGGTACATCACGTCGGATCGGTATCATCTGCCCCGGGGGAGGAATTAAACGCTCCCCGGGTCGTAAAGGAGAGCGTAAGTTATAGTCGTAATTTATTTATAATGCGCGTCGCTTTATTTAGCGCGATTAACGCGATGAAAAGGGGTATAGGTGAGGTCCGTGGGTGCGTGCGTGAGGCGAAGTGGCTTGATTTAATAATCCTCGGGGTTAAACGCGCCGCGATGAATCAAATTTTCGCCGGAGCGCCGCGCTTTTGAAGAATCGATGGAAAATGTCAAAAAAAAAAAACTAACACTCGCGTGGATACGATTTGGTCGGAAAAACGTGCTTTAACTAACGTGTTACAATGTAAAGCGGGACTATCAAAGTAATTGGTAAGAAGGGCAAAAATGTTCCACAATCGTCAACTGTCTTTGTCCGCCAATTAATAACAAGTACACTTGATGGCCGAGAAATCATGACAACATACTTAAAATATTCTAGAACTTCAAGACGTGCAAATGATTAAATTATCGCGTACAACGGTCACACGCGCAATACGTATCGGAAATGTAACTGGGTGATTTTATTAATTCATTACATATTCATTAGTTAGTATCAAGTCCTCAATCAATTCATACTTTCGTGTGGCACCATTGGACGTCTGGCCTCGATAACGACCAGGAACTAATTCCAGGACGGAATACAGGACGCAGGATGTAGCAATAGTTGACGACGGAACTTACAAGTCCTCCTTTCTCGCGTTTTTTGAATTTTTAACATCAATAAAAAAAAAGTACTAAAAATGGAATTATAAGAGATTTGGTGTCCATATGTTACAATTAATTTAGAGAGAGAAACAACCTCGACAAAAGAATGGTAATTACTTTTAGCATTAAAGAACAATGTATAATGTTATATCTCGAAATTCTCCATTATTGGTGTTTCAGATTAGACGGAATGTTCGGGGTTAACGTAGAGCCAAAGTTCCAACTCAGAGTCCGCGAATAATTTTCGACAATTTACTGAGAATTCTCGACAATTAAATCGCAAAAACACTCCCCGAGAGTCTCTAGTTCTCAGGCCTTTGTCGAGACAATCGCCCGGTGGACCTTGAATGCTAACCGACTGACGTGTTTTATCCACCTACGTGCCGACAACGCATTGCGTGTCAACACGCTCACGCATGACTCTCGCGAAAGAGAATACCGCGCGCAACACGCGAAAAAAGATCAGAATCATCGCGCGGATATATGAATTCTCCCCTTTACTTCTAAATTATGCGAAGTGCCGAGCAACAAAATAGAAATCTGAATAAATTTCCACGCTGGCGAACAACGAGACGCGAGATCCGTGGAACCGCTCGGGCCTATCCACGCGGTTTTATGAGACTGTTCAAATGGATTCCTCGTGAGGTCCAAATCCCACCCGGGTGATGACTGCTCGACTCGTCCACAAAATCAAGCTTCTCTATGATTTCGAAATTTCCGAAGAAAGACCGTCCTTTTTCCCATTTTTCCGCAGATTTCTTCAGTTTCTGTCCCAAACGAACAAGAATTCATTTAGAAAAATTCACATGTGTCCGGTTGAAACCCGCCGCATTTACTTCTTTCGGTACATAAGGTAAGAAACCAAGAAAATCTGCGGAAAAATGGGGAAAGAAACGGTTTTTTTTTACCGACATTTTATAACTATACTTCACCGTTTATTTGCGCGCCGTCTCAGCTCGAATCCTCTCGTTCGTCCCACGATTCCCACGGTGTTGCTCAACCGCAAAAATCCGAGACCAACGAAAGAAACTGACAATTTCCGGTATACTCGGCGTTAAACAGCAGCGCAAACCACCCGGACAAACGACAGGCGTGAACGCACCCGGGCGCATATTCCGTTGTGAAAGCAACGGCGCGATCACCTACGCGACCGGATCCATTAAGGAGGTTGTACGGCTTAGTATCGTATTTTCAGTGGCGCATCAAGGGAGCCATTCATTTATCAAGCAAAATTACGTTCCTATAGATTTATTTCACTATCTAAACAATAAATGTTAATTTGACACGAAGTTGAGGAAAACATATACTGGATGCCTGACGCAAGCGGTATCGCAATCCGTCATATATTTGTAGTTTAGGTCAATAAAAAAAAAGTCTTCTACCATTGTGCAGATCACGCGAAATTTTGAGTTAATAATTATTGAAAATGGCCATGTATAAGAAGCTTAATTGATAACTTAAAGATTTTTCGTGATCAATTGCAAAGTCATCAATCACGTACATTTAAAAGACATTAAAATTGGAAATTAAAGACAACACGCTAATCTCAAGAAAAACACATAAAAAGGTGTCAACTTCAGTAGCAAATATCTTATCCTTCGAATGGTCAGTCTTTCTTTTAATTGCACAAGCAGTCAGATGTATAGAACATCTCAATGTAGTGCAGTTTTCATCAAATTCTCAGCCTCATTTCACCTTAGAACCTCTCTCCTCAAACCTAAACCGACCGCTGCGCCTTCGCCGACTTCACGTGCGCTACGTGCGTTACGCACGCTGGACGTGGCCCGACTTATCCAATTAACGGG